>NC_068410.1:16895892-17204528 GCF_023724105.1 Carassius gibelio | reverse complement strand
AGAGCTAAGCATTTCTCTACAAGTCGAAAAGGCTACTATAAGGAAGTATTCAAGTAACACCTCTTTACCTTGGCCCGCTATGTTTCCTTCAGTGTAATTTCTCCTCTGGGCCCCTGTTGCAGTTTTCTAATCAATACCACATTGCGGGGAAACTAATGTCATACTCTTTATGTAATGTTATTAGTTGCCAAATGTTTTACGTAGATGGTGCATTAACTAAAGTTATTGAAATTCTGTACACAACATACCTCGATAAATGACTCAAAAACCAAAATATACAAAATTATTTTGTCTTGTTCATCCTAGCATTGTTTGACAAAGGATTCAGGGGCTAAACAATTTATAGCAAAATTCAGACACAATTTAATCTTGCTGTCAAAATAGTCTGCTTATGTTTTAATTTGCCTAATGGCCGATGCAAGCAGCACTGTGTTTGATCTTAAAATGTGCGCTTTGTTTGAAAAATGATATTAAACTCACAATGTAAACAATGAAAATGAAAAATCTAATCAGTGGAAAGAGAACAAAAAAATAAATAAATAAACAAAAGCATGAAACTAAACAACTTTCACATTCACACAGGACATGTTTATGTGGTTGAAAAACACAAGACAAATGGGCAAAAAACATGTTTTTCAGAATGCACTGCTGCGAGGCTCAAGCACAATTGTCAGACACTTCTGTCTAGTGAGTGTTTAAAAAACAAAAGATTGCTAAAGTAGTGCAGTGGAATGGGAAAATGTGTCCTGTGTAAAAAGAAAAATGTGTCCACAAGTGTGTACATAGACATGTTTAGCTACGGAAGCCTTTTTTGGGAAATATGTACTTATTGTACACATTGTATTCTCTACACTCCCACAAGGGGAGCTCTAGTGTAAATATTCGCTTACTGTCAGTTTTGTCTTGTAGAAGCGCACGTTACCGCGTTACCATTACCATTACATTTAAAAAAGTAATTGCGACTTCATATCTCAAAGTTATTACGTTTCCTCACAATTACGACTTTGTGAGAGTTTTTTGTGAACTTGCAATTGCAAGAAAATAAACCAGAATTGCAGAATCTAAAGTCGCAGTTGTGAGTAAACTTGCGAAGATAAAAATATTGACAAAATTGCATGATGTAAACTGGAAATTGTGAGTTATAATGTCAGAATTGTGAAATATAAATTTACAATGGCGATAAAAAGTTTATATCTTACAATTTAGACTTTTTCCTCCAGTTTTAAGTTTATATCTCACAATTCTGATTTTTTGCTTTTTTTTCATGATTTTTCTCACATGTTAGACAAAAAGTTGTGATTAACTTTTTTAATGTTTTATTCAGTGGCGCAAATGGGCTATCATACTTTCAACTTCTGTCATGACTGAACAACAGTTTGATGAGTCTTGCTGAGTAAGTAAGTTAAAATCAATATGTTTATAGCAACTTGATTAATAACACATTCAGTTTAATGGCAGACAGATATCTTAATGTAGCTCCTTTGCGCCATTAAGTAACAAGGTAATGTATGTCCGAGGTTTGCATCTGTGTTGGTTAGTTGTGTAAAGTATATTTCCACCCCCAAACAACCAAGTGATTCAATAGTCTATGAGACTGCAAGACCTTAAAGTTATATTTGTAACCCCACTGACTGTAAATCACAGAGTAATATAGTGCTTTCAATTAGTTGTGTCTCACTAGAGGCACCCCTGGTGTCTGAGTAACAAAAGGCCTTCTGACAGCTTCTCAGTTCCCATGTTGCCCGGGCGTCCAGTCACGTTATTAAATTCACCACTGGCAGCGATACCTGGAGGGCTCGTGCATTTATGTCATTCCATCATTGGGGATAAAGGCTCTGGAAGCCGTGACAATGCAATTTCATTTCTCGCTGCTTGTGTAATGCCAGAATGCAATAAAACTGTCTAGCCTCATGTCTGGCTCCAGTCGGACTGTTTTACTGAACCAAAATTCTAGCCCTGAAAACTATTAGTAGCGAAATGTCATGTAGAATAATAGCATCTTGTTCCTTGTAGGTTTAGCTGTTGGACACCATAAAGCAGCTGGTGATGAACAAGTGAGTCACTAACCACCCGGGAGGTAAACCTCACATGTTTTAATGACTAGCCTACACTGAAAAACTGGTTGGGCTACAGGTCAAATCAAAGATCTGCTTATTTTATTTGGCAGTCGTTACTTTGGTATTAGAGGTCTGTGTGTGGGTATTAAATGTCTCTTATCTATTAAAGTTTATAGAGTCGTTTCGGTTTCTTGCTTTTTGGTAGAAGCTGCTGATATTTAAGTGTAAAGATTAATTTTCCACTTTTGCAGGTTTTATTTTGGTGGGTTTGGATGATTTATTTTTTTTTATTTTTTTTTTTGCGGTTACAAAGTGTCTGCCTTTCAGTATTTCCATCACTAAATCACAAAAGAGCAGCAAAGTATCGAGAAAGAGAGAGAAAGAGAGAGAGAGAAAGAGAGAGAGAGAATAAAAATCTATAAAAAACTAAAATATATCAGTACTTTTCAGCCTCTCTTTGTGGTTTTATCTGTAAGACAAACTACGTGATTTAATGAACAACCAATTTATTTGTTAAGTCAAAACGCCCTTGAGGAGAGAAATATATTTATCACCCCAACTGATGCATAACATTTGCTTTTATTAATTAAATTTGTGGGAGAGTGCTGTATAGAGATGTTTTGAATGAATTATAGCTGGCTTTTGCCTGAATTGCAGACCTGGGAAGGTCGTTCAGAAGGTTTGTTGTACAAAATAAATAAATATAAATGAACTGATTTACTACCCATCGGTGAGAACTTCAGCTACTGTTTGTGACAAAAAGAAAAAAGCTTAAATATTTTTAAATATTTAAATATAAATATGTTGTAGAAAAATCAAAACATTTAGTCTTTGAAGTGATGGTTCTTATTTATTTTATTTTATTTTATTTTTGTTTAACTGACAATCTCATCATTAACAGCTACATATTGGTTATCTTTGAACTTTATTATTGAACCATTAAATGAACAAAATTATTTAAAAAATAAATGTTAATTTTATACAATTTATATTTCGTATCTATTGTATGAGAAAATAATAATATTTACATTTTATTTAACATTTATTTCTTGCTTGTTTATTTCTATCTTATTAGACATTTTTTATTAGCCATCAGCAGCAGCTAAATGTATTTTTGTAATTATTTGTAACTTTAAACTTTATAATCGGTGAAATTTATACACACACACACACACACACACACACACACACAAACAAACACAAACACACACACACACACACACACACACACACACACACACACACTAACTGTATACACACAAACACAAGCTTTTTGTTCATTCATTCATTTTGAATATTTACATTTTATTTAACATTTAATGTATTTTATTTATTTGTTTGTTAAATTTTTGTCACTATACATATGCATTTATAAATAATTTTTATTATTATTTAATCACTTCTACTGTATAAAGAGTGGACTGTTGACTATTGATTATTGATAGGTAATACATTTTCTCTTAACCATTTCTTTCATTTTCCTATTTATGTTTCAGGTTAATTTTCTGGAAGAAAGTGCATGGTGGTTTATATCTTGAGCTGAAAGGACCTCACATTAAGCGTTAATAGCACAACTAATTACTTGCGATTAACATCGGCCTATTAGGGCAATTGATCTCACCATCGGCAATGATTTACTACAGCTGTTGTTTATAAACATCAAGGGCAAGGGCTTCTGACTGATACTCCTGGCCACATTTATTTCTACAGTCAGCACAAGCAAACACAACAGAGTAAACAGAATCTTTTGTCTCTGTTGTATCACATTAAAGGTTGAGCAGTGATTATGTGGCTGGAGCAGTTTGGCAGGAAGCTAGAGAGCACTTCTATCTCGTGTCCATTCCTTTCTAGACATTTATTTGTGATACAAATCAGTGCAGGCTCATCATTTAGCTGTTTGACACTATCAGAAACCTAATTGTGCAACTTATATAAAGTGCATTTAAAACACTGAAGCATACACAAGGATGCTGAAAGCAAAGGCTGACTGTAAGGTCATTAGAGCCAGATCAATAATGCAAATGAACAGACAGTTGCAACAGCAAGCATGACAGACCATTTTAGATGAACACCACTTTGAACCTCTTAGATCAGCACAGAGACAGCTCCCCTGGGAAATGCAGCTTTAAGGAGATTTTTTTTTTTTTTTGGTTTGCATTTATTCATGCATTTCATGAGACGGAAAGAATGAATGTGTTTCTGTATTCTAGCTGCACTGCTAATTTCACCTAATGTGCAGTTAATACTGTTACAATGGCCAAATGAATAAATGTAAATGTAGATTCCTCCAAAAGTTCATTTAATACACATTTGGAAGTGTTCCTAAAAGACATCAAAATAAACTCTTAGATATGAAATATAAGTAAACACTATTTTAGATAATACATATAAAGGTATTTTACACACACACACACACGCACACACACACACACGCACACACACACACACACACACAGTGTATATATATATATATATATATATATATATATATATATATATATATATATATATATATATATATATATATGTATTATTATTATCATTATCATTATTATTATTCCCAATGTTATTTTTATATTGTTTCTTTTCTGTTTTTATTTTTTATTTCCTTGTTTATCTAGCCTAAAGTTAAATATTTGTTATAATTATTTCTAAATGTAAAATTATTGACATTTTACTAATTAACTATTCATTATATTTTTATTATTATTATTACTACTACTACTACTATCAAAGTTTTAAACATTTATTTTACTATATATATAAATTCATGTTAATGCCATTTTTTGAGAACTGTCTACTGAACATCTGTGGCACTGTGTTTTTACCCTTAGATGGCAGTCATGGGTCGTGCTTGGCCTGACTGATGACTTCTTTTATATTATTTCTTTTCCTTCTAAAATTTCCCTCAGAAAGTGATACTTGTTTGATTAAGTTCTCATCATAAAGGACACATTTTGGGAATGATTAGACCTATTGCTGAAAACAATGAAAAACATAAAGTTTTAATGACCTCATAAAAATGCATGATATCTGGTTGGCCGGTCAGGTGGAATGCTGACTATGCTTAAATTGGGTTCCCCAGGGCACGAAATATAGCACACTTAAGGGAGCATTTATGTAGGATTCAGCTTCAAGAAATTTATTGATTATTCCCTCCAATGTCGTGCCTCTACAGGCAGTACTTTACGCTCTCATTCACAAGTTGCGTGTGGATTTTCTGTTGTGTCAGCTTGAACAAATAACGCATGAAAGGAGATATAATTGTAATTACTTGCCACTTAATTAATAGCATTCTGTTCCCAATCTTCACAAGCCTATTGTCTCAGCATGCAATACTTTCATCAGAACTGGACTTTTATCTCTATATTTTATATGAATAAATTAGTTTTTTTAGAATCAAACCCATTTTACTTCTGTTATGTAAGACTGATTGATTTTATCCATCTGGAATGGAGTAGGCTTAGTAAAATGTCCCTTGAGCTCCACTATGAGAAGGATGTTCTGCTGACATCATCCTTTGGCCGGAGGAAATGTGGACTCCCCAATGTTAGGACATCAGTGCTTGTTGGCATGGGAAAGCTACCTAGTTTTCTAGTTTTTCGCAGTGACAGTGAGTGGTGGGCGAAAGTTTGGCTGCCTATCAGAAACGTGGGGTGGACATCAAATCATCTGCCATCTGTTATCAATGTCATCAGTATTAGATGTTTTTATGTAAAAATCAGGCGTTCTTATAAATTCTAAGTACACATTTACCTTTTCTACTAATAAAGGACTAATAAACATCATGAAACACAGACGGCAAACTAGAAGGCCACGTTATGGCTTAAAGTTCACGGCCTTTCCATAAACAATGCTAATAAACAAGTATATGTAATAGACAGCAATTCCCAAAATACTGTAAGGTATAAATTCGCAGTTTTTAAATTTTCGTTTGCATTTCATCAAAGTGAATCACAGCATAGTCAATATCAGTGGACTCTGTATCAATAAACAATTTATCTCCAAATGTAATTATTGTAAATGTAATTGCCTTTGATTTTTAGACGTGATAGCTACAGTATTCAGTTGCATTTACAGTCCTTCCAAACTGTAAGGTGTGACAATGACACAGTATCATTATAGACCAATCTAATGACATTTCACACATCCATTTTTTTAGTAATCAAAACTGATATGGAGGCAGCAGGAAGCGAATATGTGATGAATATAGAGGGTTGTGCACAAGCTCCACTGACTGCCTTTAAAGGAGATTTTAACTTTTAACAGTGACTAACAGGAACCCAGCACTGAGGTTGGTATCTGGCTCATAGTCTTCCTGTTTACCTTGATAACTGTCATTCTGTGGTAGAAACGTGTGAGAATACGTGTCTGTGTCTACGACTGACATGTCAGTTTTTCTGAGTGTTTGAGTGTTTTTACGCACAGCAATACTCATAGCAAGTTACAGTAACTCCTACATCTTAACAGAACAGATGGAAAACGATCCAGCAACCTATTTGAAATAGGAAACTGAGAAACCTCAAGAGAAGTGTCTGCCGTGGACTGAAACTGCTTTTTCATTGTTCAGTGAATGAGTCAAAAATGCAGTTGAAACCTCAGTACCCCGTAACCCAATGAGTCAACAGTTTTAGAGTAGTTTCCAAAGCGGGGACCTCCATTCTCTACAACTCACTTGTCAAACAGGACTGAAAGAGGATGTATGACTAAGAATGATAACTGACAAATTGACAGTTGTAAGCGAATAGAGGTTATACCTTAAGTGACAGGGGATAAAAAGCTGTTTTGACAGCTTTTACACAATGAGAATGATTTTTTCCCCATTATATATAATCTGTTAATGTAGTAATTGAATGTAAGTTTCATGATTCATATTTAAAACACAAGTATTTTAATAGGATCAATATTAGGACCGATCTAGTTTCTCGATCTAGGTTAGGAGTAAAATGTCATCAACATGTAAATGGAAACTTTTGTGGCATATGTTTCTAAATTTGTGGCTCTATCTTTGAATAAAAAAATCACACAAACAACTCATCATCTTATTATCTCATTATCATAAGATCATTACAGATTGTCATACCAAAACATACTGGAAAAAAATGCTATATCATATATGACCATAATAAATATGTGTAAGATTTCTTTTTGATGTAATGATCTAAAAATGTATAGTGTAGAAAGGCAGTTTGTGGGTTATTCAAAGCTCGACTATTTTGGGGTTTGGGGTGAGGAGTGAGCACTCATATGCACACACTTCTTTGGCAGCTGACTGTGACCTCTTCTGCCCCACAGTCTAACAGATTCAACCACACACACACACACCCTAGCACACACATTCAAGTGTTTTTTGCTCCAGTTGCCTTCTTTAATGACTTCAACATGGGCATGCCAATATTTTTTATTTTAGCAATGGTTCTGAATTTTGCTCACAGCAGGGACATGCAAGGTAGGTTCACAGTGTCTCAGGATTTATTATTTTTTGCTTAATTTGATCAGATGATGCTGTTGTGTTTTCTGGTCCTTTTGAAAAGCTTGCATATTTTCTGATAGGCTAGATACAAAAACAGACAGATATTAGATAGATTAATGTAAATGAATAGTAATTGATTAAAAAAAATGTGAACACACATTGCATTGCATTTCATTTCAGTCTGTGACTTTGCTCACACTGAGAAGATATTTCCAGAGAAAAGGGAGGGAATGAGAATTTCAGGCGGGCTTTACAGTTGTGCAATGTGTGTGTGTGTGTATATACTGTATATATATATTAGCCTTTTGTTTGAATCATTGCTATTGGTATTTGGAGCTTTTTTGAGCCTTTTAAGTATGTGATGGTGATAATAATGATAAAAATCTGTTGAATCTGTTGCTCATTGAGAAGAGCTGCATGCAATGAATGAAGATTCTTTCACAAATTCTGCTTAAGGCATTTCCACTGTCCTTCGCCAGACAACCACTTAACCTTTCATTCTGAAACCCATAAATGCTGGGGCATGGAAAATCTATTCTGGCTTGTATTCATTTGGTAGTGGTGTAATTAGATTACTAGAAAACATAAAATTATTTTCTTTTGTGGTTTAAATTGTTTAGTGCACGCACAGTAGCAATAGAATGCAAGATGCAAAAAATATGCTGGCTTTTTATTTATTTATTATTTTCTTTTTGCTCAAGCCATTATTGTAAGATTTGTAACATCATCAAATCAGGGCAGTAATGACGCATTCAACAGCTGTGATTTTGAACACAGAATTAGAGAGTGGTATGTGTGTGGTTTAAAGCAGCATGCAACATGTGTGTAAAAGAGCTGTGTTGGAAAGTCTTGTCACATGACTGAAAAACAAAAAACATCTGCTTCCTTTTGTGCAAAGCAGCTCAGACTCTATGCACGCTGCATGTGATGGCACTTTTGCTATTAAGGCCAAATTAATATTCTTTAAAACATTGCAAGCAATATTGCCTAAGTAATGCATTTTTAAGATAATTTAAATTCTGTCATCATTTATTTACCCTTTTAAATCTCGACTTTCTTTCTTACTTGGAACACAACTGGAGAGATTCTGAATCCTGTGCTGGCATCTCTTTTACATCACAATGAAAGGGAACTGAATGCAAAAAAGTCTGAATTACAGTTGAATTACATGGAAAAGATCAGTCAAGACATTCTTCAAAATCTCAAAGTCTTTCAGGTTTGGAACCACAAGAGTAAATAAAATGACAGTTTTTCTATTTAAACTCTCCTTTTAAGAAAGTGGATTCTTAATTTACCTTGGGTTCCATAATACGTGCCCTTCAGGATTCATTTCACAAAACATTAGGGTGTTAAATGGACATGTCAAGAAATGCTTTTGTTGGCTGTCCTGTCACAAATGAAGAAATCTGAGTTTATTAAGAGTGCCAGGTGCCGACACTTCCCCTGACTGTGCTTTATAAGTTGTTAGAACGGAACATTATAGATGTAAACAACAAATACAATTAGTTGTTAGCTTAATGATTACTGTAATGAACTATGTAATCAAAACTGAGTAATATTTGTCCTTCTCTCTTTATTATAGATCCAGAAACTAAAGACTTGGTTCTTAACCAGAAGGTGACAGGGATTTTGGGGGAGGAGGTCTACTTGCGTTGTCTGTTTACTGGACAAAGTAGCATATTGTTCTCCTCCTGGAACCGTATTGATTCTTCAAAAAGGGCAAAGAAAATGGCAGGTTACTTATCTAGTGACAAATCTTTCAAAAAAGAAAACTTTGACATCCCTGCATCAATTACAAACCTTACTGTAAAGGTGAACGTGACCAGCTTTGATCAAGAGGGAGAGTACACTTGTGTATTTGACTCTGAAGAGGATGAAACCAAGGAAACCATGGTTCTTAGTGTTATTGGTGAGTATGCAAAAATGTATTTCTCCCCAGAAACTCATGCATGGGTTTGAAATATGAACAATGAATAAATTATGAAAAATTCATCAATACCTCTGATTTGTCTCTAAGCTCGGCCTGATGTTGACATAACTGTGGAAAAGGAAGTTGTGAATGGGACCCTCTACCATGCTGTCACTTGCTCTGCCTCTGGAGCCAAGCCTGAAGCTGTGATTAGATGGGAGATCTCTGGTGCCCTTCCAAGAGGCGACATCTTCTCTGTGAACACGATTAATCCAGTTCATACCAATGGCACATCCAGTTCAGTCAGTGTACTTCGCTTCCCCCTAATTATGAATAATGAGAGCAATGTTACCTGTGTGGTTGAGCATCCAGCTTTTACAGAACCCAAAAGAGCCAGCATAGAGGTGGACACATTTGGTAAGTTCTGTTCTGTAGCGTTATTGGGAAAAGCCAGGGAGTGCACGACACATAAGCTACTTTTCTGTTCTTTTGCAATAGCTACAATTGTTCAGGATGAAACCTAAAAGAAAGAACTGAGAAATCAAGCTGGTATTGTCCTTTGCACTAGTGCACAAGTGTTTCCTGTGGTACTGTCACATTTGTAGCAGCTGTCTGACCACAAACGTAGCACACTGTGCAGCTTAATTGAAATCCTTAAGTGTTAAATGCTAAATCATTTTGCAAGTAGTTAGTGAACGGGTTTTAGCACTCAGAGTACTTCAAATGGCACAACTTTTGCATTTATCTTTTCTTGAATCATGACATCTAAACCAAGCATCTTTCATTCACTGAGAAATACCTTGCTTGAAGCTATAGTTAGCATTTCCAACAGCTTGGTAAACAGACAGAGCAGCTGTTTAAACTACTCTAGACTCAAATGTATGCTTGTTTAACCTTAAGATTAAACTCACAGATACTCTTCTCAGTTTTCTAAGAAGAGCAGTCTCTTTGTCAGGAACTTCCTTGTTCTTACTGGCACTTTTCTTCTTTTTAACAGTTTCGCCCGTTATAAGCATGAAGACCGTCCTGGTCCAAGAAGGAGAAGAAGACTTTCAAGTGGTCATCTGTACAGCAACAGGGGGGAGGCCACATCCAAATATCACATGGATGCTGCCCGAATTCAAAAACACGCCACCTTTACAGAGAAATGTCTCCAAACCGGATTCAGTTATCAGTTCATATCAGTTCCCATCAGATCCTTATGAAGGAGAAAATATCTCTTGTGTATTTAGCTATGCGTTTCTCCCATTCATAAACACAAGGACAATCACTTTGCCAATTTACTGTGAGTACCAGCACTCTTTAAACTGAATATATGCACATATATTAAAAGCACTTTCTAAATTGTAAAACCTTTTTCCATCCAGATCTTTCCTCACTTCAGCTGAAGAACCTTGATTATGTTATTAACAGTGAGAACCAGACTTCACTGGCGCTATTGGAGGGGGACACGGACATTACAATCATGATGGATGTTTTGGGCAATGTACCAAGTTCTAAAGTGAAATGTTCCAGGTAAGATGTTATTATATCATCCCTGAAGGCCTTGAATATGAGCATAAAATGTAAAATTCAAAAGAGCACTGATACCACACGAAACTGTCGATTTGATTCACATTAAAAAATGTATATTGTATTCTGATGTGTTGACTACAGAATAAGCACACTGAAACAAGTTGTAAAAAGCTTGCTTTGCACTTTTGTATCACTTGATCAAGGGAAGGCCAACCACTACCTGAGGATGTGGATGTGGTTGGCAATGATCTCTTTGTCAGAGGACCTGTTGAGCTGCACCTAGCTGGACAATATCTCTGCCAGGCCTCTTACCGTAGACATCAAGTTTCCCTGCAGTTTACAATTGAAGTAATTCCAAAAATCCTACTGCCAGGTATTATATTTGCTTTTATGATATCATCACACTGTACTGATATTCTACACTCTACAACCAAAGATAGTCAACTAAGCTTGATTTCATTTCACTTTCAGTGACATTTCCCCCAAATATCAGTGTGAATTTAGAAGAGGATTCAGACTACATTCGCATTGAGTGTTCGGCCTCCAATGCTGTACCTGCAGCAAATGTGTCCTGGGTTCATTCCAAAAATATTTATAGTACAGTTGAGTCTGAAGACCTACACTATAATGGATCTTATTCTGTCAGGAGTGTGTTGACTGTGCCTAGCTGCATGGCTCACAAATATGTAATTGAGTGCATAGTCGACCATCCTGACTTCACGGAAGAAGAGAGGCGGCAGATTACTCTTCCTGTGTGTGGTAAGACATTGTTGGATAGATGGATGGATGGATGGATGGATGGATAGATGCATAGTACAATGATGATGATAGAGCAATGGATGGATGGATGGAGGTATGGATAGGTTAACGGATGGATGGATGGATGGATGCATAGTACAATGTTGATGATAACAGAAGAATGGATGGATAGATGGATGAATAGTATGATGATGATGACAGAACAATGGATGCATGCATGGATGGATCAATGATTTAATGGATAAATAGATGCATGAATCAACAATAGATGGATGGATGGATAAGTAGGTGGGTGCATGGATGGATGGATAGAACAATGGATGAATGGTTGATGGATAGAAGGATATAGTATATATGGATTAATAGATGGATGCATGGATCCTGTTGTCATATGCAGCTCACAATATATCAAACATTCTGACATGAAATTTATGTTTTTGGGTTGTAGCACCACCGAATATTACCCTGCAGTCTAGTGTTGAATGGGGCAGTGGCATTGCTTACGCATCGCTGGTGTGTTCAGTGCAGAGCCAGACCACAGCAGCGGCCATCACCTGGCCTGTAGAGTGCCACGGCATCAATAATAGCTCTAGAGAACTTGCAATGACTCAACATGAGCTTCGGCAGAGTCATATGGTTGTCGTTCAGAGCGTGGCACGTATTCCTATTCACTCACATGCCGGATGCACTGTGACCTGTGTGGTTAAGCATCGAGGGTTAGAGAAACCAGAGAACAAGAGCATCGTCCTCCCGTCGTTAGGTAAGTTTTACTATTACATTAACCCCAAAAGTAATTTGACGCTTGAGCCAGACTTAGAATTGAATGAATGTGATTGCTTAAGAGAGCTAAATGTCAGTCCATTCATACGTTTTATAAAAGACCTAATCATCACTGTGAAACTGCTATGCTTCTTATCGCTTGAATTTCAAGAAAAATATAAGTTCATTTTAACCCCAAAATGACCACTACAAAATCGACACATCAAGTAATGAAAATCTCTTTGCTTTTAGGGCCGTCTGTAAGCCGTGCGTTTCTGGGTGAAGAGAGTTACACTCTTATGTGGCAAGCTGTGTGTGAGTACACCGGCGATGGGGTGAAACCCAACATCTCCTGGGTCTTTCCCGATGAAGACACTGTAATGCTGGCGACTAATGAATCCAGATATGATGGAATCAAAGTGGAAGTCAATTTAACTCATGAATTTCAACTCGGTCAGTATGAGGGGAAAGATTTGATATGTCTGATCCAGAACAAGCTCGGCAGGGATGAAAGACGGACACTACATGTTCCAAAATACTGTAAGCTTTTCTCAACCCTAAAATATCGACTGGCATGATTTCTTGTTATTCATTCAGTAAATGTAATCTGCTTTTTCTTCTACTTAGCTATCTCATCTATTGAGGTTTTAAACAAAACCACACTTGAACGTAGAAGTCATGGCCAGAATGAGCATCGCTTAGAACTGCAAGAAAACTTCTCGAATCAGAAGATACTTCTCAGAGCCCACGGCAATGTTCCGTCGTACAAGACAACATGTTACAGGTATGCTGAATCATGCATGCTTAAATATGGCACAACATACTCAAGAATTCAAAGTTACAGAAAAACATCATGACCGTATCAAGGCCAGTTATACAATTCTGCCGCACTCTCAAAACCTAAATGCAGCACACTGAATTTTCTTTCATTTCAGACACTCAAAGGGATAAATAGGGCTAGCTTCAGTTTTTACATGGGGTTTTTTACTGCATTTGTCAGTGAAGTTCTAAAGGATTCTTTTTGCTTGACAATAAATGCAGAAGCATTTCTTATTTTTGTTTAGTTTAACTTGTACTAAGTACTAGATTAACTAAAACGAATATATATATATATATATATATATATATATATATATATATATATATATATATATATATATATATATATATAGATAGATAGATAGATATATAGATTTATATAAAGCATAAAATATATTTATTAACTAATAAAAAAGGCAAAAACAACAAAACTAACTGAAAACAAAAGAATTAAATTAATAGTTTTTAAAATAGTAAATTAAATTACTAAAACTAATTAATAGTAATACTAAAAAGAAAAATAAAGATAAATATAAATATTTTAACTGATAAAAAGGACAAACCACAATAAAACTAAAACTAAGACAAAAACGTACACACTTTTTTGAGTGTTCTGACTCAGAGCTAGAGAGAATGTGAATTCCAAGAAAGAAAGAAAGAAAGCCAGAAAGAAAGAAAGTCATGAGTAAATTAGGATAGTTTTCGTTTTTGTGTGAACTACCCCTTTAACTTTTTCCAGACATCCATTGTAATGTAGTTTTGTTTGTGCTAATTTCAGACATATTAATCAAAACTCTTCTAAATCTTCCATCTAGCAGTTTCAATGAAAAAAGTAGACTTTTTAAAGCTGTTATTTAAGACACTGCTCTGAATTGTTCTCATCCCAGGGAGGACGGGTCAGCAGCTGACACAGAGGGCATGGCATTAGTTTTTACAGAGCCAGTGTCTGAACTGGATGCAGGACTGTACATATGCCACGTCTCGTACCACCACCACACGGCTAATGTTTGCATCCGAGTGGATGTAACTAGTGATGAGACTCAAGACAGTGAGTTTTCCACATATCAGGCCTGGATTATCAATACTGATGTTTAGAAGTGTGGTGAATTGATTTGTAATGAATGTTTTTTTTCCCGCAGTGATATTCATCATTATTTGCTTCTCGTCAGCTGCTGCAATCACCCTCATAATGATTATCATTTTGGTTGTCCTCTGGTGAGTATACCTGCTTTCTAACAAAATCAGGTTAAATTCTGCTCTTTTCTTTTTGCATATCACCATACAGGTGAGATCGGAGGAGGCAAACAGGAAGCAAGGTAGCTTACCTAGACCAATGACATGCATCATGTTCGTAAACAGGATACATAGTGGCTTGCATAGAACAAGACCACATCAACCACATCTGTGCTTTCACGCGACATAAACAGATTCATGTTCATGTCTCAGCAGTAGAGAATGGTGTCAATTTAAATTGCAAACGTTTATGTGGCTTTGATTTAAAAAAAAAAAAAAAAAAAAAACCTTGACATTTAAATCTCCTATTGTTATTTCTTTCTAGTAAAAGTGGGAGAAGTAACACGTCACAAAAGGGACAAAAGGTAGACAAAGTGTTGTATAATCATTTCAACATTTAGTCCAATCAATATCAATGGCTCATTTCATTTAATTCTTTTTCAAAAGAAAAACAGGACCGAGCGTGAGTCTCTAGCAGCTCTAATGCAGGACCCTCGCTGCCCGGAGAAGACTGTGATTCCAAGCACGACTGAGCCGAACTATGCTGAGATTGTGCACTATTCCATTGTTTTTGATGCTAAAAGCACAGTGTGACACACCTGTTAGGTTTTACGACTGCAATATATCGGTTTTTGCACATACTTGTGGAGTTTGTGGCAGCTTGAGTGCATGCTTTTAAAAAGAATTTCATGCTTAAGAAGTCCGTTCATTTTTAATCAGACTGTTATGCTGATGGTGTCATTTGTAATGAAAAAAAGAGAATGGATTTTTTGTTGTTTTGTCGACCCAGGTCATCCAAGATTAGAGTTTGTTTCTTTAGCAGAACAGATTTGGAGAAATTTAGCACTGCCTTAGTTGCTCAGCAGTGGATCCTTTGCAGTGAATGGGTGGCATCAGAATGAGTCCAAACAGCTGATAAAAACATCATAATAATCCACAAGTAATCCATAAGACTCCAGTCTATCAAGTAAAATATTGGGAATTGTCTGTCAAATCTGTGTTTGTGATAAACACATAATATATCAGGTTTCTCAAAAACTTCTCCAAATCCATTTCACTGAAGAAACAACTCATATACATCTCAAATGGCCTAAGAATGATGCAAATGTTTCTTTTTGTATGAACTATTCATTTAATATGAATATTTCATTAGTGGGCTCAGGGTTTGGGACCCAACTGTATATACACATTGCAGTTGGTATTTTTAATATGTAGTTATTCTTTTTCCTCAACTACAAATACATATTGTGAGGAAAAGATTGAAGTAGGTTAGTGTTACTTTTAGCATTATGATTTACCTTTTTATTGCACATTTTTATTGTTTTACTAGTTTTTAAGACTGTTGCTTTGTTCTGACTTACACAGGGATATACTTTAAAAGTCTGGTTGGTGTCTTCTATCTTGTTTTTGTTCCAGTTGTACTTGTAGCTCACAAACTGACTGAATTTGTACCTCTAGCGCCCTCTGGTGACCCTGCAGTATACAGTGGGAGAATCCACATCCGGGTCCAGTCTGATATTTTCTGATATTAAGATTTAACTCCCTTCACAGGCTTTGTATGAATGACGACTGGTCTTCCTTTGTGTTGCGGTAAGATGTTTAGGCATTTCCAGGGTAAATGATGTCACTGTGACACTTGTAAAAAATAAATAAATAAAAAAATAAAATAAAATACTTGACAAGTTTATATACTTATCGAGTCTTGTTTGTTTATCAGGTAAAAGACGATATATGACAAATAGTTTTCACAAAGGACAAAATTCTTGAATATCATATTATAAAATGCACTTTCTTGTTACACTGATTTACAAAACATACAACGCTAAGAAGAGATCTGACCTTGAGTTAAACTGAATTATTGCTCATAAACCTTTCATACACAGTCCATACATAAAGAAGCAAAGAAATGTACTTTATGTACATTTATCGTTTCTTGTACAGACAAGGTTTAAGTTGAAGGCTGACTTTCTTCGCGTTCCCAGGTGCTTTTCCTGTCTTTATGAATTCAAACGAGTAGAAGTGACTGTTTTCTGTGTCCTAGAAGAAAAAAAAGATGGAAATAAATACCCTGTAAACAGCTCTTTTCTGTAAGGTTCAATATTACTGTAGGTTGCCTTCTGGTGGCCTGTACATAAATCACTCATTTGCCATGATAACATAAAAATGACTTATATAGGGTAAATTGTTATATTCATAACAAAAGCATTACTTGGCCCTTTAGATACATTTTTCTAGATTTGTTTTAGTTTTGTGTAAAAGGATGCATGTTATTTTGCTATGTTCCATACACTGCTCATTAAATTTGAATGATAGTGCAATACTGTCAAATCATAACATAACAATAATAATAAAAAAATAATATTTTGTAAAATAAGAGATTATTCAATTTGAGTATATTGATCAATTGGTAATTAAAAAACGATTTTTATTTAATAAGTAGAAAAAAAAAGAAAAGAAAAAAAGAATTTCTCCATGGCCCTAGAATGGTTGTCCATCCTGTCATATTAGGGAATCCGCCCCTTTAAGAAAAGGACAATCACTTTAGTGACATCAGGACAACAGATTCAGTGCCGAGGATTTCAACGGCTGAGGTGAGTAAGCTGGTGACTTTTCAAATGACAAATTTACTTTGTCTGAGTTTCCTTACTTGCTTTGCCAAAGCTTAACATGTCCCCCCTTTTGGCATAAAGCATGCCAGAAGTGATTAGAATAGAGCATTTTCAAAATATGCAAGTTTAAATATGCCAAATTCTCTTCAACAACCAGACTAAATTTATAGCTAGTCACAGTTTGTTGTAAGCTAATATGCTAATTGAAACTAAAAATGTCTACCCTGTGGACCACTTAGACTTGATACACATACTCATGACAGGGTGGACATAGCATTCATTTGTAGTTAATATTGCTAAAATGAACACATATCAATGTGACTGAGACTGTCCTTTTATTATTTATTATTATTACTTTTTTTTTTCAAAGTTAAATAAATGTTTCATTGTCATATTTTGTGTATTCTGCATTTTGTGTCCACCCTGTCATCTTGATATTTTACAATAATATATCAAATAATAATTCAATCATATACATATAATCCAGTGTGTTCAATAGCTAGGTGTGGGGGCATTACCACCATGCAAACAAAAAACTGCATCCAAATATCAGTTTTCTCCAAATAAGACAAAATACATGTGTGAATTGTATGAGTCTCTTTAAAATCACATGGTTTACATAATTTTTTAAAATGTATTTATAATTTAAAAGCAAACAAAAACCCTATTTAGGAAAGGGACATCATACCTTTCAGAAATATAATTTGCATCTTAATTTTGCAATGAAATCATATTTAACAGTAATACACATGTCCATGACAGGGTGGACATAACTTAAGGGTTATGCTTTGAATAATGGCCCATAATTATCTAAAAAAGTGTGGGAGCTCAGCTAATATGTCAATTATTTAAGTTATTTGAGTTATGAGTCATCTACAAAATAAAGTAAGATCACCAACTTCAAAATATCTTTTTTCCAATGACTATTTGCCTCATTCTTTGCTCTGCACCTGGGTTATTTTAGTATTATTTATGTACAGTGTATTTATTCATATTTTTAATAAGCTTATATTTTGAGTTTTCAAAAGTAATGTCAAGAACTGCATATCCTGAGATTTAAAAAAAGGGAATGCATGATTAGGCTGACATTTTGAAGCTGCTTGCATCCAAAGGAAGTACAAGAGATGAACATCCTGGTGTACAAAAAAATAAAAGCAGATCCTGGAATAAGTAATATGGCCTGGTGAATCATATTCTACGCTGTTTTCTCTATGCTACAGGGTGCCTTCAGTAGTGTGCTGGACAGTGTAATGGGGTCCGTCTCATGACAGTTATTAAACAAAAGATTTATTTATAGATTATATATATTTCACAGGACCAAGTGAATTTTATGCTGGAAACATGTTTTTTAAAGCTCACCAAGTCTGTATTTGATGAAAAATAGAGCAAAATATTATGATATTTTATTTAAATAAATGGTTTCTATTATTATTAATTTTATTAGAGATGGGAAAGCTGGATTTTCAGCACCATAACTCCAGTCTTCAGTGTTGCGTGATCCTTTAGAAACCATTCTAATATGCTAATATGCTAAAACATTTATTATCAATGCTTTGTTTTGTTTTTTTGAAGAAACGGTGATATATATCTAAACATTTCAATGGTAGTGTATGTTCACAGGAATGAATTGCACTTTACCTTATGGACTAACTTGAAGCCCAGACTTGACAATGCACTAACGAACGAACGCTCGTTTTCAAATCTGCTGGCCACTTCAGCAATTTTAAGAACACCCCTGCAAAAAACATAATAATAAATAAATTGAAAGATAATATATTGGCTAATCACTAGACTTGGATTTTCTAATAAACTTTTAAAATAATGGCGATTGTTCAAAAAACAAAAAGGCGCCGGCAGTTACCCCATCACCAGGACTCTGTTTGCTTCTGCCAAAAAGTCTCCCAGATTTGTCCCCATCAGAGAAAGACAGAAAACAGCAATATCTACAGTAGAATCACGAAGCGGCACCTGGGAAAAAGTCATAAACAGTGCTGCCTTTAGTCTTTCAGCTGCATTACAAATTATAACTTTATTACTACAATAACTTACTTTTGCCATGTCACATTTAGTGGCAAGATCACAAACCGGAGCCAGATCAAAAGAATGTACTTTATTCTTTACACTCCGAGCAATTTTACAGTCTCCACAGCCGAAGTCAGCAACAACTAAAGAAGCTGGTCTGGGGAAAAAAAAGAAAGAAATCGAAAATCATTAACTTTCAGTGCCTTCCAAAAATGCTGTATTTCTGTAGTTCATTCATGTAAGATGATTCTGTCCACGACCACTGTGATTTAATAAAGACAAGCCAGTTAATTTGTTAATTGTTTTAAATGTCTTTAAAAAATTATTTTAATAACAAATCAAACTGTAGTTCAGGAAACTACAGCCATGTCAAAACTGGATGGAAAATTATTATTATTATTACTGTTGCTGTTGTTATGCCAAATAAATTCATCAGGTTTTTTAAAATAAAGATTTAAAAAAAACAAGTAAATAAAAGAGCATGTTGAAATAATATTTTTAAATAAATAAAGTTAAAAGCAATATGCAATAAACCCATCACATATATATACATATACATATATATACATATATATGTATATATATATATATATATATATATATATATATATATATATATATATATATATATATATATATATGCCTAAAAGTAACGTGTGCTTGCATGCCACGCCCACAAAAAAATATATAAAGTAAATAAATAAATAACATATACATATATATATATATACACACACACACACACACAAACAAAACAACAACACAACAAAACACTACATAACGGAATAAGCAGAAAGAAGGTCATCTCACCTTTTACTAATATAGGAAATGATTGAATCCACAGGGTTTTTAGGCCAGTACTGAACTTGTGTCGTGTAGCCCTTGTGGTAAATTGCTATGGCCTCTGGGTCCTGCTCAAACATGCGTTTGGCCTCACCGCTGGTCGACGTGTAAAGCAGCTCATTGATGTAGCGGAATCTAGCGGCTTCTAACTGCTTCTCCATCTTCGTCCTTAAAGCAGTCGAGGGGTCAGGAGCCGCATGCTCTTCATCGCCCTTCAAACTTACTGTTGTCTCTTTGGGTTCTTCCAGTTCCTCTGAGGCTTTATTACTGGCATCAGGAAACTGCGACTTTAAAATGCGACGCAATTTCTCTGCATGCCATTTACTCATTTTTGAAGTTTTCCCTTTCTCTTCCACTTTATGTGAGACTGTATCGTTACTTCGGGAGTCATCTACTATTCTAGTTTCTGTGTTGGGCAATTCATCTGTTTTAGAGTCTTGGCTGTTTTGAGCATTGTCCGTGATGGAAGAAATACCATTCGTTTTATGAGCTTTCTTCGTTTTTTTGGATGCCTTGTCATGTTTCTTCACTTTCTTGGATTCTTTGACATCCTTAGCTGGAAGCAATGGTTCCTCATTTGCAATGGCATGATCAACACCTGTCGTCTTTGGAAGATATTTGTTCTTGGACCTTCGTTTGTTTTTCATCTTGTTCTTCCACTGCTTTCTGCTCAGCTTGTTTTCTGCTTGACTTTCAGTTTTCTCCAACTGAGGCCCGACTCCTTTGTCGGTCTTATCATTTCTGGACTCTTGTGACACCTTAGATTCTGCAAACACAAACTGGTGTGAAAAAGTCAAAAATGTTTAAGAGTGTAGACATAAAATGACTAGAACATGTTCTCACTTGTTTCTTTAACGGTCTTCTTCACTGGCTTCTTCTTCTTATTCACAGGTGGTTCAGATGAATCCCCTTTATCCTGCTGCTTTGCTTCATTTTCAGCATTAGATGTTCTTTTACGCTTTTTACACCTTTTCCTTTTTGCTGTCTTGACTGTAACGTTAGTGGAGGCGTCCTTCTCCTCTTCACTATCCTCAGAAACATCCCCAGCTCCCCAGTCTGGAACTGAACCCAATGTTTGCAGGGTTCTCAAAAGACTTTGTTTACGCACAACCTTGTCCTGTCGGGATAAAAAAACACAAGATTAAAAATGTAATTAATGTGACAGACCTACACTTCAAAAAGTAGGGGGGAAAAATCATAATACCTTGCCAGAGGCAGGAGGCATCTTAACAGAGTGAGATGATCCATCTGGTAATGGAGAATCAGTCCATTCCTCTTCATCAAACATGTTTGTAAACGCTGTTAATTTTGGATGAACACTGTAAAACCGTCACAATGAGTTATACGAAAAGAATTTGCATGCTAACTATAATGTGCTCCCATTTCTTGTCAGATAAGAAAATTGATCACATTGCTGGCAGAAATTATTGTTTGAGACCCGCACAAACTTATGACAGTATCCTACAACGCTTTTAAAATTAATGTACATTGTAATTTTAATGTACTTTACAGCGTACTTACAACCGTTTCGCTCTTCTACACGTGGAAAGAAAGGACCGTCACGTGGTTTTGTGTACATCCGGGTTAGCGTGACAACTTCCTTTACAAACTACTCGGATTCTGGGTCTATGGGTTCTCCGAATGCGCTTAAACTTTATTCAAATGTTTATTTGAATAAAGCTTATTTATTAAGCTCAATTATTTATTATATTGTGAGAGGAAAACGGTTCATTAGATGAAATGCATTACCGTTTTAACACAAACTACGGTGTTTTTTGTAGTGAAGAAAATACGTTTTCGCTTATCGGCTCGAAAGATAATGAATACGAAATAAGTTACACTGGTCATATTGTTCAAACTTATAAGTTAACATTTCTCCTGGATATTAATATCGTGTGGTTTTATTCATGGTCATGAATGATTGTTTAGACCATTTGTAATAGCCTAGCTTTATTTATTGACCCTGGTGTAAAAGGAGTATTTATCATAGAAATATACTTGTGTGTGTTCAAAATAAAAATATATATATAATTAATATTGAAATACATTTTTTGAATGTAGTGCTTTTTGCAGGCCAGTTTGCTGCCCTAGGCAAGATTTACCTGGTGTCCCCTCACATTCCACCAATAATCATTGCATTCAAACATTTACACATAAACTGCATAGCTAGATATTTCAAAAGAAATGGAGGAGAATGTGTGACTATTGGGGGTTACATTTTCTTATTAAAAAGCAGATGATGATAAAAATCAGTAACACTTACAATAAGTTATCATTTGTTAACATTAGTGAATGTGTTAACTAACTTGAACTAACAATGAACAATACATTTGTAGTAGTATTTAAGATTTCTGTTAATGTTAGTTATGGAAAATTAACCTTATTTTAAATTATTTCAAGTGAGATTATAAAAATATAGGTGCTGCTAATTCACATTATAAATTAAACAAAAATAGCAAGAATGATTACATCTGGTATTCCTGCACAAAACTAAGAGCTTCTGTACTTTTCTAACATACAGTAACGTAACTGTTTAATCTTTAAAATAAATGTGACGTGTTTAATTTTTTAGTAGGCTGCAATGTTCTACAAAACAAATTAAACTGAGAAACCTACATACTTAAGTGAGTTTTACATACAATGTAAGTCCAGTTACATACAAACATTACTAAATTAGCCAATTCAGATTAAAAATGCCAAAACCTACTACACAACTACTGTAACGTATTATCATGAAACATGAAAAATATCTTAATGGACTGAAGCGATTTAGATTATACACATATTTTTGTTCATATGAATATCAAATGTGATACATCATGGCAGGCTTTTAATTATGATTTGTACATGTACATCTCTTAAAACATTAGGCATATTGCATTGCATTGATATGTTAGATTCAAATAATAAACTTAAGAAATTAAGCAGATTGTGTCGCCTCGGCTCAGAAAAAGTTTAGGTCCATTACAAAGTTCGCAGTGTCACAAATGTTCCTCTAGATGGCGAGATTTGTTTTCATTTTCCCCTTGCCGTTGACTCCGTCGTGGAGCGTTTGCCCAAAGACTTTGCAATGATGCTCTGTTACTTTTCTCAGCGCTGATAAAGGATGAGCCAATCGGCTCTCTGTCTTCTAGCGCCCTCTGTAGGAAAACGACATTTTTGTCTCATAACAACTAACTAGCTAGCAGCGTTTGCTACATACCTTCCATATATATATATATATACTATATATATGTGTATATATCTATGCATAGCTTCTAGCAGAAGTGGTCGAGTTTCATCTTAATCATATCAAAACAATGGCGTCGCAGCAGATGGTCGGTAACAGTGCTCAGATGGGCGTTCAGCAAGCGGCTGTTTTACAGTCTCAACAGCAGCAGCAGCTCAGTCAACAACAGGATTTCGATCCCGTTCACAGATTCAAAATGCTGATTCCTCTGCTCAAAGATAGTTTACAGGTTTGTTTTGGTGCCTGTCATTGTACATGGGAGCTGAAAGCAAGGGTATGAAATAGAATACCAACATTCATTTAAAAATTCCAACATTCATTTAAAAATTTTATGTTTTCAGAACGTAATGACCGTTGCTTCACTTAATTTTGGACACAATGCAGTTATTGACAACGGCTTAAACACAACCGAGTAAGATTCCCTTATTATTATGTAAATAACATGTTACATGAATATGTAATAAGCACATACCTATATGTTTGTATTCTGTATGTATGTACATGTCTGTCCGTTTTGTCTATTATTGTACATGAATGTATGGAAATATATGGAAGCCTGTTTTTGCCACAGAAAAAAATCAGACTTTTTAATCACACAATTATGACTCTTAAATAAATAAAATGGAAGAATCCTTTTTTTTTCACAATTCGGACATTATATCTCACTTTTTTCTAAAAATTCTACATTTAAATCTCATTTTCTAAATCACAATTAAATTTTTATTTCCTCCAATGAATGAAAAATAACAATAGAATTATGACTTTTCCCCCTCAAAATTCATACTTTTTTTTCTCAGTATTCTCGCTGTAAACTCAAAATAGTTTGAATCGTGAGAACATTTTTTCTTAATTTTAGTACTGTGACAGAAATAAGCTTCAGTAGAAAGATTTTTTTTATTCTTAAACCATGAATTAATATTTATTTATATGTATATATATCTCACCTCTCAAAATATAGGAAGGGTAATGATGCAGCAGTTCAGCGATTTGACAAAAGTTTAGAGGAGTTTTATGCTCTCTGTGATCAACTGGAGCTCTGCCTGGTAAGAACCTGCCGTGATTCTGGTAAAAAAAAAAATGTCATTCAGAGATCTTGTTTTATTTCGATTAACATTTTATTATTTCAGCGGCTGGCCCACGAGTGCCTATCGCAGAGCATCGACAGCACAAAGCACTCTCCAAATCTCGTACCTACAGCCACCAAACCGGACACAGTGCAGACAGAGTCTCTGTCTTACTCTCAGTATCTCAGTATGATCAAATCACAGATCTCATGTGCTAAAGACATTCATAATGCTCTCTTAGAGTGTTCAAAGAAGATCGCTGGGAAGGGTCAAGGAGCTTGTAATTAGGCTGGATTGGATTTAGTTTGCTTTTTTATTTGTATTTTACATAGCTTTGATGCTGATTTAGGAATATATATATATATATTTTGTATTGTCATTTCATTTGGTCTGTTTACTATTGTGACAAATGTACTTGTACAATTACAGTTATATATTCTTGAAAAGGAATTTGTTTGTGTGTGTGTGTTGTAATATACTTTTTTGGTCAACAAGCTACTTATGGGTCCTGTCTACTCAATTGCTATTTATATATATATATATATATATATATATATATATATATATATATATATATATATATATTATATTATATTATATATATTTTTATATAATATATATAAAATTTTATATTATATATATTTATATAGAATTTATTCACAGGTTTTATTAGCTTTAACTACCTTTTTATTTTATGTCATTTATTTGCCAAGGAATTATATCTAAGTTTAGCATTTTTAATCCAATAAATAGTATTAATTTACACTTTATTTGAATTTAAGAAAATTATTGTGAATGATTTACATTTTAGCGTTAACCACACTTTTTTTCTTTTTCTTTTTTTTTTTTTTTTTTTGTGGGTTAGCACTTGTGGGTTAATGCTTCTCTTTTAAGATCTTTAAAATCTGCATTTTTTTCTCCAATAGATATTTGAATAGAGATTATTTGATAGCTTGACAACTTCTTTTTGAGTGGATTATACCATTCAATCAACACTTAAAATGAAACGGTCTCTTTTCATTGATGACCTGCATTCTTAAGTGCTCACTAAAATTAGAAGAAGAAAAGTTTAATATAACGATCAGAACATTGATTTTTACCGGTTTGTCAAAACGATCGTAGTATCAATTCGCTCCCTTGTAATCTCTTATCTCTCCTTGAGAGGCGCTGGAATCCCCTCACGCTACTTGTCAAAGCAAAGAGAAGAAGTCGTTCCGGGCTCTGATTGGTCGAGCCGTTGCTCAGCGGTATTATGTTTGTTAATGCAACTGTCAACAAATTATGAAAGCTTTGATTCATTAATATCATTATTTAGTACACTCTCGATGTGAGGAATGAAGAATAAAAAGGTGAAACCCTCAAAGGGTGTAAGCAACAGAAAAAGGGGTAAGTTACGTCTGTTTGGAGGTTGTATTCGTCCAAATCCGAGAGTCTTAAAGAGATTTAAAATCTCGTAACCTTTGCGAGGACAAAACCTGCTTCTAAATAGTAATCTACCTAACTTTACCTAGAAAGCATTTTTAGGGCTCACCGTATTTTAAGACAGACGTATTGAACACTAATGCTTAATTGTTGTCTGCGCCTGGAATATTAGGGGTAAAAAATAATAAACAGCTGTATTCAAGGTAATTGAAAGGTAGGAATTATAGGAAACGCTGCCTGATCTCATGTCTTTTTTTTGTCCTCATTCTGCAGTGCTCAGTGATGTGTCTCCATCCAGCAGTATTCCTCCTCTGGTGGAGGGTCAGCTCAGATGTTTTCTGAGGGTGACAGTGAGTAAAGTGCTGTGGACCATCACCAGACCTCCTCCTGTGACTCTGATCAGGCTCAGGTGGTGGGGAGAGTCTTCAAGTGGCACTTTCTTCAGGCCTAGAGATGGACATGCTGAGCAGAAAGGGGTCAAATCCACTGCCCGCTTTCCAGTTCGATGTGGACCCAAACAGCTGACTTCTTATTTGACAGGTTAGATCACTATGTAGGTGATGGCTCGGCTATTCCTACTGTATGTATGGATTTCAGGTTTTTTTTAGTGGATCTTACAAAAGTATTTGTTGAACCTGCAGAAGTCCTAAATTGATGACATGTGTTGCATAACTGAATATAATATTTCTCTGTTCACAGATATGGGCTCATTGGTGCTGGATGTGCTTACTAAGGTTGATCATTTGCCTATAGCTCGAGTTCAAATCCCAGGGATTGCCCGGCTGTCTTTGTCTCACTCCATAAATGGATATTTCACTCTTGTTTCCCCGTCATCAGAAAAACTTGGAGAGCTACAGGTGGGTGAGATGCTCAGCAGAATTCACATTTACTCAGCTGATCAAATCTTAGTTAATGTTATCGCACTAGAATCAGACTTACCAGACACAGGGTATAACAATTCCCAAAAATAACTGTATAATGTTTCCACTTTTTTTGAGTATTTTTTCCACACCTTGTTACATTTATGGGGATCCTGGTCGAAAGCTAAATTGCCTGCAAAAACTTACTTATAAATCTCTCGTAATGCTATATTATAAATTATATTGGATTCAGTCTCTTTGCCATCTTGTTTTCTTTCAATTAGCACTGTGTTTTGTATTTAATTTTGGAACTGAGTGATCATAGGACTTATTTATCTGAGCTTATGCATCTTCCGTTTGTGAGAGAACATTGCCGTAATTATCCACAAATCATTTGATTTTTTCCCCTCTCAAAAATTGAGATATATAAATTCTGGGAATTTGGACTGGGAACACCAAGCACAGCACAAGGGTTAAATAAGTGTTGTTTCACATGTACCGTAGGTCACACTTGCCCTGGAAGCGTTAACAGAGGCATATGACAGCAGTAGTTCATTACCCACCACTGATATGAGCCTCGACGCACAGGCTCCTGGAGTAATAACTCACCAGAACATACCTGCACATTCATCCCTGCATCAGCCTCTCCTGAGTGTGAAGGAGGCGGCTGGCAGCAGCTCTGGCCACATGCCTAGGTTTGTTTTTATGTTTTGGATGGTTTTAGTGTTGAATGAGTAATGTGAAAAAAACTGTTGTTAGAGCATTAAGTTCACAACTCTCATCCTTACGACTGATCTTGGAATTAGTTGCTGACTTGACGTGGTTTATGAACGGACAAGTTAAATTAAAATGCCAAATATTTTGGATAAAATATTTAATTTAAGTAGTCTTTTTAGAATGTATTTTAGTTTAGTTTAGTTTGTTTATTTTAGTATTATTTAAATAATATTTATATATATTTTTCTATTAATAATCTATTAACTATGTTATTACCTTTCTAATATAAATATTTTAATATGAATATCTCTTTAATAATAATAATAATAGTTGTTTATTATTATTATATGCTATTTATTAATAATATTTATTAATGTTTAACTTATGTTTTCAGTTTTCATTTTAGTTTAAATGAAGTTATGTGCTTATGACATTTTTATTTTTTCAATATTTGTATTTAGCTTTACTTTATTTTAAACCATTTTTAATCATAGTAATTTTAGTGCTGTAACTTAGTTACTTTCTTTTGGTTTCTATTTTTTAAGTTCCAAAAATGTAATTTTAGTTCAATAAACATCAATACTAAAACATTGTTTTCTTCCAATATTCTTGTTTTAGAGGGAAAGATTACTTGTATTTTCAAGAAAACAGTAACGTCATACCAGATTCTTCTACTGGAAAACCTGAACCTGCTTCCACCCAAACAAATAGCCACGCACCTGTCGACCTTTTGTCAGGTAAACCTCATTAACTTTTTAAGAACTGGTCAAATTGCACAATCACAATCTGAATATTGCCAAATTCTGCTTATTGATCTTGATTTCTTTTTAAACTTTAGTAAATTCTGGTAGTTCTAAAACGTTATTTTGTGTCAGTACAGCACTATAGAGCCCTGACTTTTTTACACCTCAATGGCCGGGCTTCAGGCCAATTTTCATGTCATAGTTCAGACGTGGGGCAGGCCTCGGCGCCTGTTGTAGGCTCCTCTATTTTGTTTTCATCCATCAATTAGTGATGAAAAAACAATTGCACTGGTGGAAACAACACAAGACCATTCTACTGCGACAGTGAAGAGCGGCTTGGATGGTGTTTAGTGTTCCACAGCAGCAGCAAGTATGCCGACAGCGCAGCTGAAGAGTTCTGCGATCAAATGCACGCAGTAAGATAAAGCTTGCTGCAAAGCACCAGCAAAAGTAATTCCCATGAATGTGTCGGGGAAATAGCAAGGAGATATTTGAATTCTTCACTTATAAACTAGTGTTTTCTGAGTCTGTGTCGCAAGGATGATGTTGCCAATCCTGATTAGCTATCTCCCCAGACGTGCCTTTAGAGAAGAGTGTATTTTTTCAGATTTAAATTATGTTTTAGATTTGATTTCATTAAGTAATAATTAAAAGCTTTTTATGTCTATATTTATCATGTCTGTGAGGCATGTATTCGCTGAGTTTGGGTTCATTTTTGAGAAGTGCTCCTGTTCAAGAGCGAGACGGCAGAAAGCGGATTGTGTGTTTTCTTTATTTCATAAAAGCACAACGATTTGTTAATATTGTGTGGACACAAATAAATGTAGACCCTTTACAGATGAATTGCTCTTACCTTTATGACCAAAAATGCTGGTGTATTTTAAATTGTTTCTACTTATAAGAATGCAAAGCAAGCCTTAGCTTCCACTCTCCGCACAAAAGTTTGAATATGCGTCTTACTGCGCACATTTGCTTGAACTGCAAATTTGGTGTACTTTAAAAACAAAAACTTATATTTAACCAACCCAAAATACTCCCAATGTTTTTCTTAAGTAACTTAATAGAAAAACGACACAAAATATAATCACTTTGCCATTACATACAAAAGAGAACTATTTTGATAGCTGTAACAGAAGTAATAAGCTGTGGGGTGGGGGAGGGGGATGGGCTCGGCCAGTAGTTCTGATAAGCTGTTGGACACGGGCCGGGCATGGCTCTACAGCACTATACAAATTACACAGTTTTTGTTAGAGATTGTTGAAGCCATTGTGGAAGTTCTTTTGGCAGATCTGTAGACAAAAAGACTAGACCTTTCTTTAAACTCATTTAACACTAGTTAGTGATGCATATGCCGAGTGTTTATTTAATTTGTACTTATATTGTCCATTATATAGTCTACTTAATTTTAATTATATATTATTATTATTATTTTTTTGTTCAGTTCTTCTGGAGCGTGGCAGCAAACTGAGAAATGCCATGGTGGTTTCAGCCTTAAAATCTGATGTGGAGTCAGATGTTCCTCTGAAGGACATTCCCCTGCCTCTCTCCAAAGACAACACTGATGCCTTGTATAAACTCTTCTCATTCTTTCACATACCTATGAGGGGTCAAATAGACATAAAATGGCAGAATGTTGATGATTATAAAGAGTGTTAAACATCTTCCTCCTAAAGGCCAGCCAGGCCCTCATCAGGACAGTTTCTGGAGAACATCCTTCAAGCAGAACACCAACATCCTGTTCACTACCTTGAAGAACCAGGCCAGAATAGAGTCAACCCAGAGGACATGGCTGTGGATCTGCTGCTGGGAAGGTAGTCGAGGCTACTGATAGCTTTAGATTAAGTGGCGAAAATGGAACTTTGCTCATAAATACTTGATGAAACTTTTAGAGTTAGACAAATGTTTTTGTCTGTGTTTGCAAGCTATGTGCGTTAATGTTTGTAATGGCTCTGTCCCTCAGTGTTAATGGATCTGTTCTGCACTTCTGGGATGGAGAGGGTTCTTTCCCAGATTCTCTTTCTGATCACAGTAGTGTGCTCATGGAAAGTGAGCTAAATGACCCTCAATATGATCAGAGTCTTCTGGAGAACCTCTTCTACAAAGCTCCTGTAAGCCATACAGTGTAACACAGCAAACTGTTATATGTAGTTTAGTTTCCTTAAACATATAACTTTGTCAATCATTTCCCCCCTCTTTTTTTAGATATCAGATGAATGTTTGGAAGAGGAGCATCAAAACAAAGATCCAGCAGAGAAGCCAGTACACACAAGACAGACTAAAAATGCCCAGTCAGTTACACTAATGCAACAAGATATGCTTTAAATAATTGAAAGATAAATACATAATACCATTATATAATAATATATAATTTTTTTTTTTTGAAGGCTTGATTCTGAAGATGTGCAGCATTCAGAAGCAGGAGATGATTTCTCTGGACTTAGCATGGAGGAAATAGCTTTGCTTGGAGATATTCGTTTTGCCAGGGTCACCATCAGTGAGTTAAAAGTTTCCACTGAGAGTATTTCCAGAAGTCTCTCTAAAAAAGGAAGACCGCCTCGTCCCCTCACCACAAGGAAATGGTATGACAATCATGATATTTTACATCTGATCGTATTTATAGATGGTGGTGGCTAGAAGATAGTGTCCATTTTTAAAAACTAACCGGGTGTAAATATTTCGTTTATCTAGCTTTTATATCATAGAGTACCTTTTTCCGCTGGTCTCTGCCGGGTTTGAGGATGTTCAGCGTGTGCCATCGGAGATTACAAAAGCTGTCTCTAGTAAAGTAACCGAGGGCGGTGAGTACATTTGTTTTAGACAACCACGAGAAACCAGAAGTAGTGTAATAATCTGGTGATTCGTTTCTGTTTCAGTCGTGATGTTTCAGCACCAAGGTTTGTTTCCAGTGAGGTTCAGTAGGTCATCTGTTAAACAGTGGTGGGAGATGAACGTCACATTCAAGATCTACTCCAGAAATAGCCTTCAAAAGACAGTAAGTGCAGTGTGTTCCAATCACAAAATCGAACGACGCTCTTTTGGTTTTATCTGTTGGAGGTCTGATCTTCTCATTTGTTGTTTAGCCCGTCCTCATTGGATCGGCAATGTTTCCACTGAGCTCCCTGATGCAGAGTGAATCGCTGAGCATTTCTGCAGCCCTTCCTGTTCAAACAGCGGATGGAAACATTGATAAACAAGCAGCTGGTCCTCTGAAAGTAAAGAATCGATCATAAGAAGCAAATTTGGGAGATTTTATTGATCTAAGTGATTCAATCTTTGTACCTCATGTTTTTTTTTAAGGTTTCATTTGAATTGGCAGCAGACAAAAATGATTTCTCCACCAAAAAGAGACCTGCGAAAGGAAGGCCGAGTCCAGCAAGACCTCCTCCTTCCCGTTTGACTGAAGAGCAGGACGGGCCAAAGGGTTCATGTGTGACTGACCATAGGAGAGACCCATCTCCTAGTGCAAGTGTTCATCAAGTGCAGAGTATCCTGATACCTCCATCCAGATCACGGTCCACATCACCACGCGTCAGATCCCAGAGCTCGCTTCATGGGCCTCTGCAGCGGGAAGTGGAGCAGTCTGAGATTCTGCTTCATATGCTGCTCATGGTGCCTGAAGGGAAAGATTTTAACTGTGCGCCCATGCAGCCCAACATCTACTTGAACTGTAAGCTCCTCGGATCCGATGAAACCGCTCGATCGACAGTGAGCTGGGGTCAGAAACATCCATCGTTCGGCTTTATTCAGGTCGGTGCTAAATATAGAATCGGTGAGCGTTCACAGGCTTTACCCATATTACTCTGTGGTTCCCACAATACAGTTAGTTTATCTTTTGTTTTCAATCTAATTTCTAATATGATATAGGTGGCTCCAGTCACACTGACCAGCAAACTGTTGGAGAGAATGAAGAACAACATGATGGTCATTGAAGTTTGGTTGAGGGCCAGTAGTTCAGACCATGATAAACTTCTTGGTTTGGTAAAACTACCTCTTCACCAGTTCTACATGTCCTTCAGGTAGATCGAGAGATATATATATATATATATATATATATATACAGTATGTATGTATGTGATAGCATAAATATAACATTAGTTACGCTATTTATGTGCAGTATATTCATTTTGTGGTATTTTTGTAGTTGCAGTATATTTAATTTATTATTATGCATTGCCTATTAAAATAAATATGTGAAAATGCGTAAAATTAAATATTTGTTATAAATAAAATAATTATTTATTATATTATGCAATGATAATAATAATGAATAGAATAATAGCAACAGTATATATTAATAATAACATTATATTATATTAGTAATGTATATTAATTAGTATACATTTTATATTAATAGTAACACTATATGATGAATTACTTTATATCAAATATATCAGTGTAGTTATCATTAAATAAATCTAAAACTATTAAAAAGTGCTTTTATTAATTGAAATAAATCTAAAATAAGATCAAATTTTCTGAACTGCTTATTCTTTGTAGAGTTGCGGGTAAATATTAGATGACTTTTACATTTACATTTAGTGATTTAGCAGATGCTTTTATTCAAAGCGACTTCCAAATGAGGACAATGGAAGCAATCAAAACAACAAAAGATATACGATAAGTGTTCTGACAAGTCTCAGTTAGCTTATGTAGTACTAGTGTTACAGTTTGTTTTTCTTTTGACTTTGTCTCCAGAGAGCCCAAGATCACAGAGCTGCTCCTGCAGTCTCAGTGTCCAGTGGTTGGAGTGGACAGTTTTATGCCTGTGGTCGATGTGTTCAGCGGCAGCACTCGTGGACACCTCAGGGTGTGTCTAGCAATGGGCCTAGCACAGCAGATCACGGCACTGCAGCGAATGAGGGATGACGGGGTGACCCACGGATCTCCAGCGCACATGCTAGACCACCGGCCACATGCAGAAACCAAGGCTAGTTCACTTTAAAACTCCCAAAGCAGCACTGATGCTCAGAATGAAGCTTCATTTGCTTTTAAATTGATGTTTTTGCAGGCCAGTACCACTCTGGATGTTCTGCGTGAGCATGTCTTTATGGTCCGTGTAGAGCGAGTAAAGGGTCTGACGCCTCTGCAGTCCACAGTGTGGGGGGAAGCTGACTGTTACATCCAGTACTCCTTCCCTGCACAAAATGAGTCGCGAGAGGACACGGACCCACATGTTGTTGAGAGCAGTAAGCGGTTTTCTTTCTGAACATATTAAAAGTTTTTTTTGTTTTTTGTTCAGCTCAACCAACGCTCTGTTCCACAGATGTGGAGCTCAAGGCCTACCGCACTGAGACCACTCTCTGTATGCCTGACCCCGTGTTTGGGCATAATGAGACTCATGTCCTGCTGGCTCCTCCTGACGTCCCAGTGCAAAGAATACTGCTGAGCTCACTGGCCAGTCAAGGGGTGAGGAACGGAGGAGGGGTGCAGTTTGAGGTTTGGTGCAGGTACAGGAATTGTAATTTAGTCCTGAATTTTATTTATTGCATTTTAGCATTTAAATAGTTTTTTGTGTGTGTCTGTGTGTGCATGTGGCAAGAATTTCATTTAAATTTATTTATATGTACATATATTATTATTATTATTATATTTTAGTGCTTCGAAATGTTACCAAGTAAAATATATACATTTTATTTAGTAAGTTAGTTTATTTTTACATTGAGACTTGAGAACAATATTTTAAATGTTTTTATTCATTTTTTTTTATTAGTTTTTACATGTTTTCTTTTGGCAATATTTTATGTATTTACATGTTAGCATCTTGTGTCTGTTTTTGTTTGGCAGTGTTTGTTTGTTTGTTTTTACATTATAGAATTAAAAACAATGCATCATTTTTATTATTATTTTTTATTATGTTTTACATTTTAGCATGTAAAAACATGTTTTGGCAATATTTTATTATTAAACTGAGCCTTTTTGTTTGGCAATGTTTGTTTATTTATTTATTTATTTATGTACTGTTTACATTTTAGCATTTGAAAGCTTATTCTTTGACTTTGTTTAATTAATATACTTATTTGTCTCTTTTATTTGTAAATACATTTATTTGCTTTTTTTTTAGCAATATTGTATTTGCCAATATTATTATTATTATTTCATTTTATTCATTTAATTTTGACATTTATTTCAGCATTTAAAAATATATTGATTTTCTTTGGTACTATTTTTATTCTTTCTTTCTTTTCATTAATTTTTATGTCTCAAATTTAGTAATATTTGAATATTTGTTTGGTAAAATATTACTTCTTTACAAGCCTATTGAAACATTTGCAGGTATTATTATCCAAATGTTAGAGATCAGCTAGTAGCCAGAGGACTGCTGCCCATGGCCAAACTGTGTGCCATGGTAACCATGCAGAAACAGGGTCAAACCGATGCACATCTTTTCTCCCTTCCTCTGGTACCAAGAACCGACCGCCCTGTTGACACACAGCCTCAGCCCCCTGGTAGTTGCATATCTAATTATCTTAAAACTGCAGATAACAGATACAGTGTTATATGGATTTTAAACCAATGTAATGAGTTAAAAGCTGTTTTCGTCTGTGCTTTACTTGTAGGGTTGCTTGAAGTGAGCGTTGAGTACAAGTCTCGACCAATGAGGAGTGTGGGAGTGAAGAGTGGGGTGGTGCCGTCCCGCAGAGTGATGCTGGTTATACAGGTGCACAGGGCAGCCGGGCTACAGGCTGCAGCCAAGTGAGTCAATCCGTCTCAAATCTGCCTTTAGCTTTAACCAATTACCCCAACAGCAATCCAGCTTGATTACATTGATTTAACATTACATGGATTATAATTTTGGCATTTAAATAGTATTTTTATTTGCCTGTTTTTGTCCCTCAGAGCTCTTGCAGATGCAGACAGCTCACTGCTGTATTACTCTGAAGTGGGGCTCAACTCCTTCATCACTGTGCAGTTGTCCTTCCTGCCGGACAGTGAGGTTCGAAGCACACGTGTGGTGGCCCGCAGTTTCTGCCCAGAGTTTGAACATCACGCCGAGTTCTGCTGTAACCTGCTGGTGCAGAGAGACAGCGGGGAGAGCGTCAGTCTGGCTGAACTCCTGCAGGGGGCAGTGGCCGTCTTCACCGTTTACAACAGAGACACACGCAAAAGTGAGTTACCCGACTTGGAAAGGTAGACAGCGAAGATTAGATTTGTTTTCTTATGATAAACTTCTGTTAAGGATGTTTGGATAGCTTTGGTTTATTATTGCATAAATCCCTTAATGCAAAATATCCACACAAAAAAAAGTGTGTAGGTGTAGATCTGTGTTGTAAGGAATAAAAAAAATGCTTTTAATTAGTGGGTAGATTAAGTTTTGTCTGCTGATTCAGTATTATTACATAAGTGGTTCAGATTATTATTTTATTTTATTTTTAGTTATGATATTTTACCCATTTATGTTATGTGTTTTCAGGCATTTTTTGTGTATTTTTATGTCTTTACATTTACTGTTTAGATTAATTTAATATTAACTTTTTTCAGTATTATCACTCCATTCCAGCATTATAAATACTATATACTGCATGTTTTTTTGTTTTTTTTAAATCTCATTGTAGTGGCTGAAACCACGAGATCGAAGGACACTGTCTTGGGCACTGTGAAGATTAGACTTGCAGATCTGATTTCTAAAAGAAGTGGTATGAAAATCTTGAATATTATTAGGATTTAAGTTTATGATTTATTTTGTACATTGTAGTGTAATAGATATATAATATAGTATTATTATTTATTATTATTATTATTATTACTACAATATTTACTTATTTTATTACATTATTTGTGTCTGTGTGTGTGTGTGTGTGTATGTATATGTATGTATGTGTGTGTATATATATATATATATATATATATATATATATATATATATATATATATATATATATATCTATATATCTATATATATAGATATATATAGATATATATATATATATATATAGTATTATAGTATTGTTAGTTTATAAATACATATAAAAATGTAATTTCTTAATTATTATTGTTTACGTCATTTATTTATTTACTTTTTTTGTTATTTTTATTTGTTTATTTTTTTACATTTTAAACGTTTAAAAAACTTTCATCATCTATTTGGCTATGTTTTAGTATTTAGATTTTATTTCTGTATTCATTTATTTGTGGTATGAAAATGTTTAAATGAATAGAAATATAACCGTTGCTTATGAATATATTTTTTAAAGGCATATCTGGCTGGTACAGTCTCTCTCTACCTCCGAGCACAAGTTCATCTCACAGTCTGACCTCAGCAGGAGGACTTGAAGTCTCCATCAGTTTTTCCCATCATGCAGATCGAGAGCGAGTCGTCAGTTCAGCCCGTGGACTGGGATGGGACGTGGGGCAAGACAGTGAAGACGAGGCAGATATAGAGGACGAAGACACATTGGAAGAAAGCACAAAGTCTCTGGCATTATCAGTCTCCATGCCTAGAGCGTGGCTGCCCGTCCATTGCCTGCTGCTGCCAGGACATGAAGACTTACAGCGTTCCACCTACTGCTACTACAGATACAAACTCTACAACCGGCAAACCTTCTGCTCTGAACTTACACATCCCGTTCCTGACGAGAGAGAAGGAGAAGAAGGTTTAGCCACCGTGGCATTTCAGGGGAGCAAAAGCGTGGTGCTGAGGAGGACTCAACCCCTGCGCTGGTATCTGAGGGAGGAGAAGCTGGAGGTGCAGGTGTGGGTGGCCTTTGGGAAGGAGAAGAGAGTCCGGCCTCATAACGCCGACCGTCTGGTGGGCTCTGCTTTTGTGGATCTCTCTGCTCTTGCTGGAAGCTTGAAGCACCATCAAACTATCAGTGGTAGATATTTACTCTGTTTATTTATCTGTGAAGGAGATTTTTGTGCACTTTAGATTTTTATTAATAAATACTATTATGCTGGCCTAATATAATCATGTTAAAGATCATTATGCAGCAACACTGTTACAACATGATAATTTCACCCTTATTAAACAGAGTATTGCAAGACAATGAATACTCACTATATATATACTAAATATACTATATACACTACCGGTCAAAAGTATGGGCTTGGTAAGGGGATTTTTTAGTTTTTAAGATTTTGAAAAAAAAAATTTATCCTCACCAAAGCTGCATTTTTCATTTTCTCCAAAATACAGTAAAAATAGTAATATTTTGACAGTTAAAAACAGCTATTCACTATTGTAATTCTGTGATAGCAAAGCTGAATTTTCAGCATCATTTCTCCAGTCATTACTGTCACGTGATCTTTCAAAAAACATTCTAATATGCTGATGGATGTTTTTTAGATGAATAGAAATTCAAAAGAACAGATTATTTGAAATAGAAATATTCTATATCATTAATGTTATTATAGACCATTTCAATTATAATGTATATTTTAATTTAATTTAAAGTTTGTATAATTACTAGCTAATATTTGGAGCCAAATGTAAGGCATAACCTTTTTTTGTTTTTTCTTATCTATCAAGACTTTTTTATTAGAGAAATATTTGGTAATGTGGATAAAAAAACTGCTAACTGTATATCAAATAAATGTAAAATAAAACAACACATACAGGTAGTTTACTTTGAGATGTCCGAAGGTTAAGCACTTCATTTCATTGCCATTTTGTTGAAGAACAGAAATTTGATTTAATTAAATACATTTCAGTCCCTATTTTGAACCCCATTTTTATTAGATCTCATAAGTGCTAGGAAAATCCTATTTTCCTGTGATGTGTCCTCGAAGAGAATATTTTGGTAACATTTTGGTATTCCCTCCTGACTAACACACGGCTCTCTCTCATGCTAGGTGTGTATCCTTTGTTCAAGCGCTCGGCTGTAAACCTGAGTGGCGCTGCTCTCAGAGTCCATATCACTGTCACAACAGACTCTGTAGCACATGAGCCTCAAGCCACTGAGGAGCTCACCAGCCCAGTAGAAGATGAGGAGGATGGAGGCCTCCCCGCCACAGCGCTGTTAAGACCCTCTCAATCCCCCAGCAAACAGCTGATCAAATCAACCATGAACACTGAAGCACCACCATCCAAAGAAATCACCATTGAAGACACCTTCATAGCCAACATAACCGTGGACAGAGCCATGCACCTGAGCCTGAAGGGTAGAGTAACCACAGGGATTACTGATTTGACTTCTTTCTCATTCCTGATGTTTAAACGCTGTTGTCATCCTCAGGGTGTCCTCTCGCTGAGCGTGGTGGAGGATTGCCTAGTTGCTGTGTTTCTTACGCCATCGCCGATGCCCCAGGCACGGTGACCACAGCACTCATCAAAGACAGTGACTGCCCCATCTGGGACCAGCAGCAAGAATGCAGGTAAACCCATTGGACATTCCTCAAACTTTTTCCCTTTTCAAAAGAAAGTGTATTGTGACAGATTATACTAAAGAAGGGAGGATGAAATCGATTAAATCCGAACACACAGGAGATGCATGTAAAGACCAGGTGGAAGCGGTCATGCGTGTATGCATCTTAATACAAGGTGGAAACTCGTGGCTGTTTTCTGTTTTCAGACTGTCGAAGGAGCTACTTTTAGATCCCCAGCAGTCCTTGGTTTTCAAAGTCTGGCATAAAGGAGGTAATGAAACCCTAGCACCGTATTTCATCATATGCTCACCTAAAAGATTGGTTTTGCATTATGTTTTGGTTTGCAGAGGTTGAGCGGGTGATTGGATTCGTGTCTGTTGACCTGTCACCACTTCTGTCGGGATTTCAGTCAGTGTGTGGCTGGTATAACATCACTGATTTCAGCGGGCAGTGTCAGGGGCAGCTGAAGGTGTCTGTGTCTCCTCTGAGGGCAGTGCAGGAATTCCGGGCACAAAGACTGCCTGCCCACGAGAACGCTGCTCCAGACTCAAGTGTAAGCCATTTTAACAGATGAACCTTTCTTATTATTTTCAATGTTGAAAAAGTTTTAGTTGTGCACTGATTTGTTTTTGACCAAATAAGTTCAGCATTGGTGAGCACGAGAGATTTCTTTCCAAACTTGTGGCTGGTAGTGTATAAAAAACCTAATCGTGTCTACACAGTTGACACATGTGGTGATGATTATGTGTCTGTTGCAGGCTCTCTTTAGCGCCCTTCCACTTAGCTATCAAACAACAGCTACGTACAGCAGCTTCCCCAGCCACATCAGTCGATTCTCAGAGCAGAGGATCAGCACACCTCCTGAACAGATTGAAAGACTGCTCTCTGACAGGTATCTATTTAAGGGAAATGATATAGAAAAGCTGCCTTATTGTCAGATTTACTGTCTGTTGTAATAAATGTGGGGATGTGTGTTCAGGTACAGTGTGACGGATCGCCACGATGAGCACATGGACAACATAAGAATGTTCCATCAGAGTTTGCATGAGGAAGAGAAAGCGTCCCAGTCCTCCTTAGCTGGAGATTCCCACCCATCCAGTTCAGCACTCTTCTCTGTCCTCAGGTACCCACACTGTCTTCTGCTTCCTGGGTGAAAGATTAAGGTGTCACATCAGATAATGATCAGATTAGATGTATTCCAAATAGAAGTTCTGCATATGGAAATACTATTGATTAAATAAATGCAGCCTTGATGAGCATAAGACACTTCTTTCGAAAACATTACAAATCAGACCTGAACAATTGAACAGTAGTTTATATGTCAGATTTAATATTTACTTTGTTATATAACAGATTAAGATGGCAAATATCATGGATTGAGCTAGGGACGGGTGATATCTTATCATTTGCGATATACTGGTAAAAATCCTCCCCACGATAAGAATTAGTCTTCCCGTGATAATCACGATAAAGTCTAGTTGTTGACATATTTCTTTGTGCGACAGTGCGGAGTGACGTCGCGATGGCAGACGTGAAACCAGTGTTGCAAATTCATTTTCAGGGGAAGTTGGTAAAGGAAGGTCGCTTTGTGGCTATAAGTTGCCAAATGACGTTGTGATGTCATTGCGCGATGGCATTATGTAATTACGTTTACGACGCAAAAATGCGTCACATGAATTAAACAGTCATTACATTACATGTCTACTCACTAATGCTCACAACACCCTATTATAAATAAACAATAGCAAAGACAATACTTTTTTTTCTAAAGAAACAGGATTCCTTGAATTATTGTCATTGATATCTTTATCAGAATAAATGCTAGAAATTAAAGCTGCAGTCGGTAACTTTTGACGCTCTGGCAGTTAATAAACAGAACTGCTTGAGTCTTGCGGAAGAACATCGTAGCCGGAACTACTTCTCTCTGTTTATGTCTATGAAGAATCACAAAGGTACTGGCTTACTCCGCCGCGGTATCCCCGAAGCAATCTAAAATAGTCTGAATATAAACACTTATTATAGGTACACCCTAGTGATTCAGGACAAGCTAAAAACACAGTTTGGAAAATGGATTCATGGTTTACTCGCTTATTATATACATTTTCTACATTTTGAACACAAACAAAGTTACGGACCGCAGCTCTGATTGGTTGTTTCTTACCGGGAGCGGATGAATTTCTGCAAATGACAATAGGACCACTGGGAGGAGCCAGAGGAGCTTGATTTTTTCACAGATTATCTGTCTCATATTCTACTGTCAGGACATAATGACAGGTTTAACAAATATGTAAAAAATATATTTTTACAAAAGTTACCTACTGCAGCTTTAAGTGATACATTTTTAACCCCCTAATGTCCCATCCCTAGATTCAACACAATCGGATGTGTTTTTTTTATTTTTCTAGATTTAGGTTTTTATGTGGATTGACAGTTTGTTCCACTTTGGCTTTCAGTTTTGATTGTCAATGGAATTTTGTTGTTGTTGCATTTTTAGGAAAAACCTCAGTGAGCTGGATGATATTCAAAGGTATTTCAGCCGAAAGTTGTCCACTCCAGCCTTCCCAAAGCTGAATGAGCCGAGAGGAACCTCCAGGCTGGACGAGCATAGAGACTCAGAGTCAGACAGCACTCAACTGCTACTGAAGTCCAGTCAGCTGGTGGGAGAGGTCAATAACATCATAAAAGGTGAGTCAGCTGTTAACTGTTAGTGTGATTTCCTGTTTATTTAAAGCCATTTTTAACTCTTTATTTTAAATCAGGCTTAAGTGAACACCAAACAGAAGAGGCTACAACTAGCCATAAAAGCTCTGCTTCTCTTGATGTGGTTGAGGAGCACTTAACATCTGGAGTAGATCAGCTGATATCATCAGAGTCTGATAGCTGTGAGACAGAGCCACGCTTTCATAAAGAATCAGACATGATGTCGGAGGAAGAAGATGAAGTCTGGCCCGTCAGCTCTCCTGCTCCTGCAGAGATCAGACAGTCACCAGCTGCTGCTGAAGATGAGAAGCTCCACCAGCGCTCCAGCGATCACTCATCTGATGAAGAGGACTGTGTAGATGAGGATGAGCATGAAGACTTTGAGGAAACTTTAATACAGCCCCGAACACTCAATGAGGTCACCTCAGTCACAGACAGAACCAGCCCTTGGACCAGCCTACTGTCTGACCCAGATATGGGATCTCTGGAGAGTCTGGAGTTCGTGCAGCATCACGCTCACGACGACACCATCCACACTGAAGGAGAGGAAAGAAACAGCAGAGAAATTCTTCCTGACTTTAACCCGCAGTCATTGACTGGAGAATCACAAGCCGTTGATTCCGATTCAGATATCCGTGAAAGATCTGAAACTGATCTTGATGCATGTAGGAGTGATGGTGCTATCATCACAGATCATCGAGAACAGCAACCTTCTTTAGATGGTCTGGATGGAGATGGGGCTCTTTCTAGCATTAGTGAGGTGGAAGATTATGAACAAAGTAATAGTGCACATGAAGAAAGTGATGAGAGCCCAAACTTGCCTCTCTCTGCAGAGTCTGGTTCTGAGACAAGTGAGGAAAGTGACGAGAGGACAGCAAAACCGTATCCTTCTAAGCTTTGTATGACCCGATAATATCAGTTTTTTTTTTTCTCTAGCTCTTTTGTGGCATGCTGTTGATTACCCAAAAAAATTATAATCTGTCTCAGTTTGTAAAACCCCCCCCAAAAAAACTTTAGAAATGGAAGTCTGTGGGACAGGTGTTTTAAACGTCTGCTTTTATTAAAACATGTGTGGGTTATTTTTATCTAAACACCCCTGTGCAGTTTGGAATCTGTAGAGATTCCGAATTTCTTCCTGTCGGCTCACCATCTGGAGGCGTCCATGAGGGCTTTGAGGATGGCACCTGTCTTTCCATCGGCAACAACTGAATCTGTGAGTACACTCCCTTTTTTTATTAAAAGAAAGCTGCTGCTACTGTTTGGTAATCTTGATTAAGTTAAATGCACTGTTTGTATTTTTTTTTTTTTTTTACTATGCTAAAGCATAAAAATACTAATATGTTTGCAGATATTTAGGAAACATGCTAAGTTCATATACTCGTTTCTCTGAAAAACAATGTGCGTTCTGTGTAAGAATGTCTGTTTTTGTTTTGGTCAGTTACTCCGCCCACTGCCAGCTTACCCAATAGTATTTTAACACCCTTGGTTGCAAGTTGATTGAAAACACTGTGTATTGCAAACTTCCTCTCAGATCTGTTGATCATATATATTCCCTAACACCTGTTTTTATTATTACGATTATTATTTTGTTGTTTGTTTTTGGGAAAAACCTACTTTTTAAGCCTACCCTAATCTATCCGAGTAATTCAGAAGATATGAGGGACTACATTTTCAAATGTGGTCCATAATGAATAATCTTGTGTAAGCGTAATCTACAAAGTTTGTGAATTGAGGTACGCTTTCTTATTTGTAAAATGATTTATTCGTTTTTAAGCCTGTCGTGATTTAGCTATTAAAATTCATTCATTTAGGAGACCGTAAATCCTGGAAGTCTATATAGAAGAGTCCCTCGATCAAGACCAAGCATCCCTCCATCACAGAGAAGTGAAGAGACTAGAAGAATTGCAAAGATATTTGCTTCGAAATTTACAGAAGGAAGTTGATACGTTCTTTCAAGATTTCTGTGTTTTTACATTTTTTTTATAAGTACGTGATTGGTATCCTTATTTATTTCATACATGATGCATTATGGTATATAGTTTTTAACAGTAATTATAATAATGTGCGCATTCAAAAAGTTGTTTGTTTACAGTATTGAATCTATTTTTGTAATAAAGAATTTTGTATTTCCATCATCTACGGGTAATTGTTTTTGAAGGTCCTGCTCTCACTGTTTAGTTTTACCTCTTCTTAACGTTGTCAGTTGTCTGGGGCAGTTAATGTCTGTCAGACTGAGCTGCTCAAAGGCTCGAAGCATTTAGCTGACAGATGAGAAAATTGCCCAATTTGAGCTGCTGCAGACAATGGCACATACTGACAGTGATGTAACCAAAGTATTATCCAGAGACAAAAGAAGCCAACGGCCTGACAAAAGCTCTCCTTTACCCTCTCAGCCTGTTTAATGAGCTCTAATTAGAGAGATGAGTCCGATCAAGCAACTGGTCCTCATGTTGACCTTCTTCTAAACCAGATGAATCAACTGAGGGCTTCTGAGCTGTAGAAGATGGCTGCAAATCAAGCTAAATATAATAGATGAAAACTACGAACCATCACCAATTATTAACCATTTTACTTCATCGAGTGGAGGAGGAGGCTTTAATGATAAAATTGTTATAATTACTTGGTTTCATTTGTTTATTTGACTAATACATCAGTGATTAAAAAATTGCACAAAATTTCTGAAACCAAACTGACGGTGATTTATTCGAAATTGACCAAAACTAAAAATCAGCTGTCCAGTAAATCAGAATATATTTAGTGAATATATTCTGGGTTATCTATTCCAGCAACAAAATGGTTTTCCAAACTATTTCAGTGTTCCCAGACCAGCAGCGCACCTTTACTTGGGAGTCTGGCGAATGTTGGGTTGAATCTTGTCGAGTGGATGTAAAGCAGCGTGTCTTTGAGCCCATCGGCGAGTCTCGACGCTCGAGTCATTTTTGGATATCAAAGTGGAGCATGTTGCGACACAGCCATGATGCTTAAGAGGAGGAAGATTTGATATCGGAGATAAATGAGGATACTGGAAACCAGGCAGCAAGATAACAGGAGCGCTGCCACTGAAAACATTGATAGTGGTTGGCGAGTGCAAGAAGTGTGGATGATGCCCAAAACGGTAAAAATCAGCTTCTTGATTGTATATTTGTGCGTGTATTATGAGGTTATGGATCTTTTCAGCTTGAAAAAGGCGTCGATGACACAGAATCTGAGAGCTTTGAAGTGATTCCACAAAATCTGTCAGAAGAAGCTTTCCTTCTATGAACTTCTGCCAGAGATTCTGGAGAGTGAAAGACAAAGAAGAAATCTCAATCAAAACTTCGAAACCACTTTTTCAAGTCTTTGATATCTGAATCTGCATTTCATGAAACATATATATCTCAGCTGTACCTCAGATTGACTCAAGGAATGATTGGCCTTCTCCTTAAGAAGCTTATGAATCGTTCGAAGGCTGAGTTTCTGCTGCAAAGTTTCTGGACAAGCATTTGATCAGTTATACAGTGACGCAGATTAGAAAAAGCATTATATTGCAAGCCAATCAAGAACTTACCCAGCTTTCTCTGTTTGCGTTGCACTGAAGACATCATTTGACCAAGAGTCTGGTACTTTTCAGCTAAAAGCTTTTTAGAGTTGTTCAGATGTGGCTGATGTGCTAGGTTCTGCTCTGCAAGCCAACAGTTGGAGGCCATCAAGATCTTTTTACACCTCTGAAGATGCTGTAACTGCAGGCGAGACCCATTTTACACTATAAAAGTATTTAGACATTTTGCAAGCTGTAAACGGATGCTACCTGACATTTTCTCAGAGCTAAAACTTTTCTGAGCAATCTCGATATCATTTTTAGTTTACCTAACAATTTTGACAACCAGAATTTCTGGGACTTCATTTTTTGTCGCTCGTGACTATGTAGTTAGGTGTTGTACAGTACCTTTGAATCGTGTCTGATTGTCTCTCGCATCCTTTCCTCGTCTTCCAGGAGCTCCAGAAGTTGAGCGGTGTTCAGATGTTTGAGATAGTCCAAATTTAGCATTGAATCCCCTTCAAGAGGCATTGCAGCCCATTTAGGAAAACACTGCCTCTCACCCAGGACTTGATGCTGTGGGAACATGCTGCATTTGTACATCTTGTAACATGATCACAAGCTCCAGAGAGGTTGGTTACTAGGGATTTCAGAGCTTTCATAGGAGCCAGCATACCAGCAAAGAACTACACTTTCTCTTCCAACACCCTTGATAAATGTAGACAAAAATATGAGTCAAAATGGATGAGGGTCTTCAGCACCTTGGACAGCTCGAGAATAGTTAGAATAACCTTAGAAAAACATTAGTCTGTCTGTCCCGCTCTTATGGAAAAAAATAAGGTAAACCAAACTCTTCAATCTTTCAGGAACTGAATGCTGCAAGAACAATTTGTGTCCTCCTTATTTAATTTTCTGTAGCTTAGCAAAACAGTATAGCAATAAATTGTCAACCCTGTTGCTGTGATTTTCTAGAATACAATCTGTTTTTTAAAATGAGATCTTTTTTGAGAAGTATCAGCAATATACTCTGTCTAATAATACCATGAACACGGCCAAATTAATTATAAAACTGTCAACATGCCATCATCAACCCTGTTACATCACATATTCAAAAATGTTATTTTTCATTACATTAACATACCATAAAATATATCATTTTAAAATGGAAAGGACATCTGATACATGACCCTTCTGATTATTTTCCCAAACAAAACGGACAATGCACCGATAAAAATAAGCTTGACGTTCTATAAAAGTATCTTTGTTTTGGATTAAATCCAATTTTGCTCTCAAGTAGCACGTCCTATAAGGTTATGTAACAATTGATCTTCTTTCCCTGCTGATAAACTGACTCAAGAGCATGTTACTTTAACTCTAAAGTGTTATCCTGTTATACTTTGACTTCAAAGTTCAAGAACTTAGCCACTTAGCCATCATTTCCTTTCCACCCTGCAACCGAACTCACTTATGCTTTGTGTGTTCACATCGTGGGTGCTTTACGGCACTTGCCCTCAGAATGACGTAGTATCACTCATTGATCACTGTCCATGTCCTTTCACTGACTGCAGTCCGTCCATGTAAACAGTCTTTTGGAACAGATATAGCCACGCTGGACTAAATGTGACCATGCTAGCTAATCCTCTTTGCTTTGGTGATCCCAAAGAGTCTGGAGTCCTCTGGGCTTCAGAGGCACAACAGTGTTTTCTGCCTGATGAGTGGAAGACCATGCAATACTATGGCTGGCAATTCAGTCTCTTTCTGCTGTATGTAAGTAATAACAACTGCTATGTATACTGGAAAAACTAAAAATGTTTTTTGATTGAGGTCACGCACTTATGCAACGTTTTTTTAACAGGTCAAATGCTTCGTATGTTTTAAATAAGATATCAATATTTCACATTTGATATAACTCCGTAAATGATGTCTGAGGTTAGACTGATTTTTTTTTTCCAGAATGTTTTTAATGATTTTTTTTATAGTGAAAATCCAACTAGTGTTATTTAGTATTACTGAGATACTATTTGTTTTTATTATTATTTTGAATATGATTTTTTAATTGTAATTTTTGTTAAAGTTTTAGTAGTTTTGTTATGCATTTTTCATTCGTATTTTTTAAACATTTATGTGGTTAATTTTATAGTACATGGTGTATAGTTTTTACATTTATAGTTAACTTTCACTTTTAGTTTGAATACTTCAACTTAAAAGTTTTTCATATTTTATTTCAGTTCATGTTTATTAGATTTTACTGTAATAATAATTAAAGTTTTAGCTGTTACATTTTGTCATTTTTTAGGTTATTACAAAGTTTCTATTACGCTTTTAGTTTATTTTAATACTGCTTCATATTTTAATTAACTGACACCCGCTAAAATACGTTTTCAGATTTTATTTCAGTTACTGTAGATTATAGGTTTTATTTGATCCTGTTTACCTATAATTTTGTATTTTTTATGTGATTTATTATTTTTATTAGTTTGTTGTGTTTAATGTCTGTAATATTAAGAATTATTTTTAGCTGTTTTAATACTTCAAATTAAATTGAACAATAATTACAAATGTGTATTTAAGTTTTTTTTTCAGTTAATGTTTATTTTATTTCAAGTAATGAAAATGTGTGGTTTTTAATGGTTTTAGTTAATAATAACCTTGAATCAGACAGAGCCATAAATTATAATTTTGAACCATTTTAGCATTTATTTTTGTGCTTCCCTGTTAATTAAGCCATTGTGAAGCCATTATTTTACAATATATTTTCTCTGTTGATGCACATTGGTACAGATGGTTTTATGAGTTGTTCTAATTATCTGTGGTCCATTTTGTGTGCTTCCATATTAGCAGTAATAAAACCATATTAAACCTAAAACATGAAAAGTTCTAGAGTCTAAAGAATGCATCACTTAAATGTTTGAACTTATGGCAGTGAGTGTGCTTCTTACCGCTGTCAAACTCAATGCAATTCTGCTTTCACAGTTTGATGTTCCTCTGGAGCCTCTGAAGAACACCGGGCTCTGCAGTGTTCACTGAGAGGAGTACTTTGTTCTAAGCAGCTCAGACTGAAGCAGGACAGTCATGAGTGCTGACACCGCCAACAGGGTGGATCTAGACCCTGATTACCATTCTGAACTGGCGGACATGGTAGCAGCTATGAACATGGCTGCCAACAGACTGACCCCTCCTAATGGATACAGGACCACCCCACATCGCCTCAATCTCTCCGATCGCAAGCTGTCACTGCAGGAGCGATCCAGTTACCAGAACGGCCATACCCCACGGATAGCCAGAAGACCCACTATTGAATCCAAGCGGGTGTCTATCTCTGATGGGGAAGTGAGTTGGGCAGAAGATTTTATTCCTTTGCAGCAGTGTTACCTCGGATTGTTGAGCATCCGTGGAGTATGTTCACAAAAATGAACGTGGAATTCTGTAGAGCTGTCACAATATTAGACTGTAGAGTGCAGGGTTATTAAGGTCTTCCTGTGGCTCAGTGGTAGAGCATTGTGTTAGCAGTGCAAAAGGTTGTGGGTTCGATTCCCAGGGGACACATGTTAGATAAAACATGCTTTGGATAAAGGTGTCTGGTAAATGCATAATTTAAATGCATCAAGACCAAAAGAATTCATGATAGCTTGCTAATTTTACAAATAATTATAAAGAAATGTCAAGAAAGGCATTAAATTAAATACTGTATTCAATTTTGAAGTAAAGACTGAACTATTTTCTTGCCAAATATTTTTTTTCATGTTTTATTTTGAATTATTATAATTTTTTTATTGTTGTTTCTTTTATGTTTTCAAAATATGAGAATCATTAAATGTATTTTTACATCTAAATATCGCCACATGTCTCCCCACAGGACTGTGTCCAGCTAAACCAGTACAAGTTAAAGAGTGAGATAGGAAAGGTTGGTAATTCTACTTGAATATCTTAATTTGTTTTACATGTTTATTATTGATTGGCCATGTCTGGTAATCTTCTGTTTATTACCCAGGGTTCATATGGGGTGGTCAAATTAGCATATAATGCAGATGATGACCAGTATTATGTAAGCATATATGTGATGTCAAATTAAATTTACCTTCTGTAAGGATTTAGCCATATTGACATTTTTAACATTTAGTTATTATTACAATTATTTAACAAAAATATTATTATTCCAGGCTATGAAGTTGGTATCCAAAAAGAAGTTAATGAAGCAGTGTGGATTCCCACGTAAGCAATAAAAAATGTACATTTTAGGCGTGTGACTTTCTCTTGAAGTGAAGTTTGCGTGCAGAATATGAATATTAATGTTGTGATGGTTGTGTAGGGCGACCTCCTTCCAGAGAATCCAATGGATCACAAGAGAATCTTTTAAAGCATTCTGGCCTGTTGGACCGAGTTTATCAGGAAATCGCTATTTTGAAGAAACTTGACCATCTTAATGTTGTTAATTTAGTTGAGGTGAGTTAGACACTGTGTGTTGGGGTTTTTATGAGATTCGTTACCATACAAGTCAAATATGTTTTACTATAAATTATATCTCTGTGTTATTTTAGTATTATTCATATAGCTTTTATTATTATTCTGAATTGGCTTACATTTCTATCTATTTTATTTGATTTAGTTTTTAATTTAAATAACTCTGCCATGACTAAAACGCATCTTTCCTGTGATATTTAACTGAAGGTTCTTGATGATCCGGCTGAGGATAACTTGCACATGGGTAAGAAATTCTGTTAGTCAGCGATCTGCAATTATAAAGCACTTTGGTTTTTACTCTTTGATCTATTTATTTGGGTTTTTACTCTTTGATCTATTTATTTGGGTTTTTACTCTTTGATCTATTTATTTATTCTGTGTGTCCCTTTCATAGTCTTTGAGTGGGTGCGTAAAGGGTGAGTATCTGTAACTATAGGTCATCACCACATATATATACAGATTGGATGTTTCTTTAGTTTGTTTTTCTCTCTCTAATTTTCACCTGGTACTAGTCCAGTGATGGAGATCCCTACGGACAGTCCTCTGTCAGAAGAAATGGCCCGTTTCTACTTCAGAGATGTCATCCTAGGAATCGAATACTGTACGTTTGCCTAGTTTAGGGTCCTTCAAGTTGTAGTGTATATGTCGATGTCATTTATAAACTTTAGGATTTGGCGCTAGATTTGGTTTCATGTTTTATTTTTAGTGCACTATCAGAAAATCGTACATAGAGACATCAAACCCTCGAATCTGCTGCTGGGGGACGACGGACACATCAAGATCGCAGATTTTGGTGTGAGTAATGAGTTTGAGGGGAATGATGCTCTCCTATCAAACAGTGCAGGAACACCAGCTTTCATGGCGCCTGAAACTCTGACTGACCTGGACCTGAGATTCAGCGGAAGGGTGAGGAGGTGTTATAGAACATTCCATACAGTGAAGACACTGATTCCTTATCATTAACAAACAACTCTCGTTGGTTTCAGGCTGTGGACATATGGGCAATGGGAGTGACGCTGTTTTGTTTTGTCTTTGGAAGGGTAAGACATTGACCTTTTAAAACATGACTGTGGTCAAGGACATCTGTGGATATAATGCAAATCTGTTTGTGTTTCTTTGTGCAGTGTCCTTTTCATGATGAATATATCTTAGGACTGCATGAAAAGATCAGGGCTGCGCCAGTGGAGTTCCCAGACATGTGAGTCACAAGCGCTATACTAAACCATGATGGGGAAACAGAAAGAAACGGTATAATATTAAATTAATTCATAATTTTCAGCAAATGTATAATATGTCAAGGAATTGAAACTGATGTAGGAACTGTATCTTCTAGTTGAATGGCACTTAATGAATATTCTTAATTCGATTAAAGTAGTTTTAACATTTTCTTCATATAGTAACTTTTTTTTAAAACCAAAACAAACCTGGAGTTCTACTATATGACAGATGGATGGATGGTGTAATTGTTTTTGTGTTGTTTGCACAGGCCTGTGATCAGTGATGGGTTGAAGGATCTCATCATCAGAATGCTGGACAAAGTTCCTGAAACTAGAATCATGTTACCAGAAATCAAGGTGAAATCATATTGAAAGATTGCTGAGAAGTAGTTTCAAGTGTAGATGGTAGCGTTGCTCTGAGTGTGTGTAATATTGAGTCTGTGGGCAGCTGCACCCGTGGGTCACACTTGATGGCACGGATCTTCTGCCTCTGGAGGAGGAGCACTGCACCGTGGTGGAGGTCACTGAGGAGGAGGTGCAGAACTCTGTCAAACTAGTTCCCAGCCTTTCTGCTCTGGTGAGTAGATATGAAGAAAAAACAAAAACGTACATTTTGATTTTTCACTATGAATAATTCTCCCTTAGTTTCTCTATGCCACACACACGCAATTAGGCATAAAAAAATGCCATTTTATTTAAAAATGCCAATTGATTTATCTTTTTAAATTTTATTTGAATGTATTTTCACCCAAAAATGAACATTTGTTCCAAACCTGAATGCATTTCTTTCTTTTCCCTGAAGAATATTGTTAACTAAACAGTTGATGGTAGCCATTAATTTCCATAGTATTAAAAAATAGTCAATTGTTTAATATCTGTAGCACAAAAAAGTCCCATGTTGTGGATCAAGGAGTGAAATAGAGTGAATTTGTGTTTTGCACTGTATCTTAAGATCCTGGTGAAGTCCATGTTGCGAAAGCGCTCCTTCAGTAACCCGTTCGAGTCTCCCAGCCGCAGGCAAGGCAGGTCCATGTCTGCCCCTGGAGGTCTGACTGTGTAAGTCCAGAATGCACATCACTGCATTCAACACTGATGCTTATAATACCTGTGATTTCACTGATATTTGGTTCTTCTTTCTTTCAATAATTTCTGCAGGGATATGTCGCTGTTTCGCCCTCTAAGGTATTTCACAATAGACCTTACTGCCATGATAATCAGCTAAATTTAGTATTTCAACTCCGTTCTCATGTTTCAGTGCATGTGTGTATACGACACATATTCATATTTTGATGGTCTGTGTCTCCAACAGCAGAGGGAGTAACAGTAACGGAAGCAGAGAGGGGGAGCTGGAAAACCTTATCGAGGATGAAACTTCTCCTTAAATTTGAAAATATAATTTTGTGGGATTGGACATTTTTTCCCATCTGAGTATTTTGAGCATTGAGTACATGATGTATAACATTTTAAATTCTGTATACTGTACACACTGCATGATGAAAGGTTAGATTTTGAGGTACCTTTAAAATATAATACAGAATCTGGTAATACTTTATATCAGTGGTTCCCAACACTGGTCCTTGAGGCACCCCAACACTGTACATTTTGCATGTCTCCTTTCTCTGATGCATCAATTTCAAGTTTTGAAGTCTGTACTACTGAGCAGAAGACCTGAATAAAGTTTGTTTTATTAAGGAGACATGCAAAACTGTTGGGGTGCCTCAAGGGCCAGGGTTGGGAACCACTGCTTTATATTAGAGTAATATTTGTGTTTCATTGCATTTACGTGCCAAAAGTAAAAACGAAAGAAATTTAGATATAAATGCATGTATATGTATCTGTGCATTTAACAGATAAGCATGTGATAATTTTGATGAGCTGTATTAGAAGTCCGTTATCTATAAGTCTGTATGCTGTTTCATCGTCCTTTTGAGGTTTTAATATTGTATCGTGCATTTCATCTGTGGACACACACACACATATATAAAATGCAAAATAAAAATAATTTATGTGACATTTTAATAATATACATCTAATTTTTTTGTGTGTGATATACTTAAAGAAAAAAAAATGATATGAATAAATAATTTGAATTCATTTAATAAATAATAATTACAAGTTTTACAAGTTACAAATTACAAGTTAAATAAGAATAGAGACATGTTTATTTTTATTTTTTTTATAATAGTCACTGGCTAAACATCGATTGTGATTAAGTATTTTTGATTATATAAAATTAAGAATATTAAGAACAAATTGCATTCTGAGTACAGGTCCCGGGCTCCTTTAGTGTGCACTATTATTAATCACGGTGGATGTACTTTAGTGCCTCTGTGAGGCTGTTCTCTGATTAGGAACACAAACCCTAGGGACTCTGTATGGCACTCTTTTTAAAAATAACCGTCTAAGGGAGATAGTATGTCAGGATAAGACCTCCATTATGGCCCAGACAGAAATGTCAACATAGTGAACGTCACTGCTGTTTCTCTTTAAAGTTAATATGATGACAGTCCACAAAGGATCGATAATCTTTATTTCATTACAAACACACTTTCAGGATGTATTACAGAGTTTAATTTTATCAAGCGTAATTGTATTTTGATCTGTCAAAGAACATTCATTTGATCTAAATAAGTACATTTTCTGACGTTCACTTCTGACGAAAATGTGAATGGTTGTGAACTACTGTGCTTTGCTATGCAGTTTCAAGGGGTCTAAACAAACCTTGATGTATAGTTGATGTGAGTCACATTTATTGGCATTGCAGGACATTCCAGGATGTTTATCCTTTATCTTTTTATCTTTTTAACAGTATAACAGTTTAGTCCTTAAATACAAGGACATTGTTCTTATCTTTATTATCTGTACATTGTCAGTCCACAACACTGAAGAGAAAATGAAATTAAATTAACTTAAATGAATACATCACTTTGTCTCATCACTAGAGATGTGTGTTTGGTTTTTTTTGGCCATGACTGGTTGGTATATGCGTTGCTGGGAAGCTGCCGGCAGCTGTAAGGTTTGGGATCGGGGTGGATAAGGAGGAAAATGGGCCACTGGATTTTACAATGTGGCTTTTTATATCAGCGCTCCAGCCTCATGGGTAATTCAGGACACAAGATGCGAGCATATTAATTTGATTCATATTTAGACTCCCACTTTGTGGTGTCTCTCCAAAGTGTTCTGCAAAAACCTGGCAAACATTAAAAATTATCATAGAAAAGCAAAGAACAGATAATCCCAGTGTGTTCAATTCCAGATTTTTTTTTTTTTTGGGAGCAGCTTTTATTTTGCCTTTGTTCTCTAGGGTAAATCTCACAAAATGTGTCAAAAACCTACACACAAGTTTCTCTCTCAAATTCCTGTTATTTGTATTACTGCATATTTTTTAATGCATCAAATAACTCTTATAAGAGTATATTTTGGAACTGAAAATCAATTCCAGTTCCAGAATCAGATAGTTGTAGTACAATTAACATTTCAATTCAACCAATCAATTCCTTTGTGTGCATCTTTTTTTTTAGGTGGCAAAAGGGAGCTGTTAAAAATCTATTTGTCCTTGAATCATTCTGTAACGATAATAAAACTCCATATACATCGGGAAGAAGGAGGCGGGAACCGGCGCACAATCAAAATACTTTAATAATTCAAAAATAAATACAAAACGGCGCACCAGCCCCTCACGGCCGACTGGTGCGCATAAATAAAAGCCAAAACATAAAATAATGTCCCAGGCCTGGTCCTCTCTCGTCCTTCACGGTCGTCACTCCAGTTTTATATCCTTCCATCTCCTACGTGGGACTCAAGACCGGCGGTGGGGCGCAGGTGTAGCTCATCTCCAATCACTACACCTGGCCTCACTCCTCGTTCCCACGCCTCTCGGCCCCGCCCCACTTGCCACACATTCATTCAAAAGATTCATTCAAAAACACTGATCCATCCAGTAAACAAGTAAATCTTGAGTGAGTCATTGAATCATTCCATTCATAAATTCCATTAGATTTGGTTAGTTGTTTTCTTCAGAATTGTTAAAGAACAACCGAAATTTATATATAAAAAAAACAAAATGTATAGTGCAGCTCTATTTTGCACATAAACTGCTTTTAGTTGAGTCCAGTTTTTATGTAGCCAGCTGATTTTTGTTCATGGTATATAGCAGCAATTAAATGTTTTGCAAAAAAAGACACGCACAATAAATATGTTTTAATCTAAATGTTTCACTTTTTTTTTCCTGTTCTCACTCCATTGACTCACATGTTCACATGATCAATGTTCAAATTACTCACTCAACATATGCTAAGCATCCATGTGTTTGCCTGCTGTTATTCCCCTGGGTGTGTACCATGTACTTTCAAACAGCAAATAATTTAACGAACACTTAACATAAGGTTAATACACCTGTACTCAACAATGTTAATCACTGTTCACACTGTAAGACCATTTAAAAGCCCATAGAGCAAATTATATTACCTTATGAGCGGCTGCGGGCGTGATTTGTAACTTGAATGTGTGTGGTTTCCAGTGTCTTCCACTTCCAGTTACTTTAGTTGTGTGGCTTGATATCGCTGGTATTTCTTAACAAACTATTTTTATGTATTGCTGTAATTCTAAACACTGCTTTGTAGGGGAAATAGTTGTACTGTTTACTGTGGGAAAAAACAGGGAAAAAACTACGTGATTCCACATTCAGAAAATATAAAGTTCAAATCACCAGTGTCATATTTCTATACAGAATTAGAATTGCAGTCATTCCAGGTTGGTATATTTTCATCAGACAGGCAGTTTGTGAAAACCGTGGATGGAAAGAACAAAACCATTGGTGAGTGCTCTTTATAGACTTGTTGCACTTATTTCAATGGAAAAGCTGTTACAAAAATAGCTAAATGTATAAGTAAACCTAAAAGACCCCTTTTTTATTTAAATTAATTTCCTAAAATGAAAGCATGAGGTTACTGTTACTGTAATCTCTCATATCTGATCATATTTGCTGCATCTACAGTGTATATCAAATTAAGATCATTATCTAATTGTAAGTGTGAAATATTCAAATGCTAATTGTGGCCTAGAGTGAAATTGATGTGAAAAAGTCAGATTTATTTGTATAGTGCTTTCCACAATGCACATAATTTCAAAGCAATTTTACAGAAGGTCATATTGTCTGTAATGCCTTTTTGCGTTAACATAGTATCTTTAAGGGATCGGTGATATGGCGATTGAACATTAGCTTCAATTAATTTACAACATCATACTGTTTTTAATAAGTTAGTTGTTAGCTGCCGCATACATATTAATCATCAGACCCCATCCTAAAACTAGCTATATATTGTGAATTATCAGTCTAAATATGTCTATAGGTTTACTTGTTCATCTGTAACCAAAAGGGGCACAATTCATTAGTCTGGTTTTTAATGACACATATCTCTGCATAATTTTTAAGCAGATGGGATCTTAGACCAAGGCACATCACAAATCCTAGGCATTCGGCTTTATACAGATGGTACAATGTGTTAATGAATTTTCTCCTTTTTTTCCCCCTCCAGATTAAACTTTAAATGTGAACACCCTTCAGGGGCAGAAATTATATGTATAGCCATGTTTATCAGACAATCAAGTATGAAATCAATTAAACAAGCCTCAATAGAACAGAAAGAAATAATGCAGCACATATATTTGCGCTGACACATATTCAGCTGAGGAGCCTTATCTGAACAGTTTAACCAAAGAAAACATATTCAGATCTTTCTATCTTACATCCGATCATAATGCAGCAGAAAATGGAGTCTCAGTGTGAACGAGGGGAGACAGGTTTCCCTTGAATTTTAATGGTGTCTCTGATGTTTATCTCTTTGCAGGTTGTTCTAGATGTCTGAACAGTGCCAATGGGAAAGGGGATGTTTTTTTCTCTCTCTCCAGCCCTAGCAACATGCACTGGATTGGTGGATGTGACAGCTCCCTGTGCCTGCGATTGGCTGTTATTGTGGACCATTCTGAGCAGAGAAAATTCATCTCTTGCTCTACTAGGTGTGGGTTGCTGTAGGAGGCTGCAGCAGAATGCCAAAAAGAGCTCACAATTCCGTGTGTAAGTTTGGTTTACCTTCATAATATGAAAAAGAGATCGAGACAAACGCAAAGGGTACTAGAATGAAGCGTGATTTCAGACGGTGCTCGTGCAGTTTCAGACAGCAGAAGAGATCCTAGTTTAGCATCAGTGAGATAATTATTCAAATAGTTAGTCATGCTGATAATGAATTCAATTGGAAATGTCTACAGGCTTGCAGGTTTGTCATGTGACCTTCAGATGAAAAAAAAGTCAGCCATTTCTTTGCAGTTTCTGCCCTCATCAAACATCAAAGGAATTTAAATGCAGGCATGCTGTAACTAAAGCCAATAATATGGTCCTTATCTAGGCACATTCGTATGTGAAGCACATTATTATATTGTGGAGAGGTGAGCTCTGCAATGCAGTGCTGAGCACTAATCATGGAGAGTAGGTGCAATGCAGAAAAGAACCATTTGGTTTTCTTAAATTCAGTTATGGATTCACCAAAGTGTTTGAAGCTGTTGGCATCTTGTGCTGTAAAACATATAATGATACTTAACTGTAGATTGGTTGATAAGAACAACAGGACTTGGATTTGAGCACACATTGCAAAGTTTGTGCTGTAATCCAGTATTTTATGTAATTGTTTGGTTTCTTTTTTTTTTTAGATGAATCAATAATGGAAAAACAATACACACGACCAGCATTGATTGACATGATGGATCTACGACTACTTGAGTTCTTTTTTTCTTGTCTTTTTATTGTTATAATTATTTCGGCTCTTGTGCAACTGCTACATAGTTATTCACATTCAAGATATTGTCACTCAGGATACAGCTAAAAGTAAAATAAAAAAAAGGAAAATGCAAAGAAATTAATTTAGAAATACTGCCAAAGACAATTTAAGGTCCATGTTCTGAATCGGTCATGGAAACACTGATTCGGTAACGTCACTGTTGTTTAAACCACACGTTCAATGTGCATAATATGACAAGAAGAGCACTCATATATTGTTTGAAGAGCAAAATATTGCTTAACAATGACATGGTTACAATTTACCAAGAAACACACTGGTACATCAGTGATCAGTATTCTTTTTCAAAAGTCAGCCTAGCTAAAGAAAAAACATTCCATGTCACAACGGTAATGCCCATAACAGATCGATTTATTGTCAACAATCACAATTTTCGAATAGCGAATCGAAACGAAAACTGATCAATTATAAACAAACAATATGAAGCCAGTTTACTTTTCAATTATAGGAATACATAACATCCAAGATATAAGTTAATAAAGTCAAGCTATTGTATAAATACATCACCAGCATGCACAATATTGAATCATTGATAGTATTGTTGTAATTATCTTACACTGACAAAACAGTATACTTGGCAAGTGCAAAAATAAGTTAAACACAGAAGTAAACCACAAACTTTGAAGCTGCAATATTTTCCTGTTTTCTATTTTTTTTTTCTTTTTTTAACCAGATCAGTCTCTGCCTTTTCCCCAACCTGTCCTTCAAAAAAGTCAATGGTTCCAGTAGTATCAGCCTGTGATGAATATATGACAATGACTAAACTTTCCCTCTTTTGGTGCATTCAAAAGAACACAATCTTATTCAACACACTTCCATCTAATAGCTATTTAAATCGATTTTCCAGTTCAGTTAATTGAGCGCATACAGGGTGATTCAAACAGATCAACTCGTGACTAATACTGGAACCATTTAATACTATTTATACTCTTCGAACGCCACCTTACCCTCTTTTTTTAAATGCTTTTCTACTACCCAAAACATAAATAAGCAGCATCCCTTTGAAATACATCAGTCCATATGCCAGTGTGAGGCTGCCATTCCCAACCAACAACGACCGTTTCCGGCTGATTGACTGACATTTCAGTGGTTTTGGCAAATGTCAAAGAGAACCAAGAAGAGGGAGGCCCATTCAACTATATATATATTTCTGTATATATTCAAACTAGGACTTTAGCCCCCCCTTTACGACCCTTGATATTTTTTTCTTTTAACTCGTGGAAAAATAAAGAACTGCTGCTGCAGAGGAAACCATGGCAAAAGCTGCTGCCAAAGTCCACCAGCCATTTTTATGTTTCTAGATCGAGAACTTGTCTACTTTTAATTGTTGCCCTCCCCACCCTCATCATCCTGCTGGTCACTCGTCCACAGTGTTAAGTTGTCTCGGAGGAGCTGCATGATGAGGGTTGAGTCTTTGTAGGAGTCCTCATTGAGGGTGTCGAGCTCGGCGATGGCGTCGTCGAAGGCCGTCTTGGCGAGATGACAGGCCTGCTCCGGAGCGTTCTGGATCTCGTAGTAGAAGACCGAGTAGTTGAGGGCCAATCCCAGCCGGATGGGGTGAGTGGGCTGCATGTGCTCTTTGCTGATCTCGTGAGCCTCGTTGTAGGCCTTCTCGGAGGATTCCACCACGGTGGAGCGCTTCTCGCCCGTGGCCACCTCGGCCAAGTAACGGTAATAGTCTCCCTTCATCTTCAGGTAGAAGACCTTGCTCTCGTGCTGGGTGTCACTGCAGTTCTTGATCAGGAAGTTATCCAGCAGGTTGAGCACGTCTTGGCACACGGCCTCCAGCTCCTTCTCAATCTTCTCGCGGTAGGCCCTCACCATCTCGATCTTCTTCTCGTTGCCATCAGCGGACGTCTTCTGCTCGATGCTGGAGATGACCCTCCAGGATGAGCGCCGAGCGCCTACGACGTTCTTATAGGCGACGGACAGGAGGTTCCTCTCTTCGTTGGACAAGGCCTCGTTCAGCTCGGTTACCTACAAAAAGGAAGGAAATAGAACGCTGTTTGAGGAAAGAGACGTACATCATCCAGCAAGGTGATAACAACCTTGTTACGCAACTCATTTAGTGATAAAGTGAACGTGCAACAGTTAATTTTTCAGTTGCGTAATGGTAATATCCACAGAGAGCTTCATCAGTTGGCTGAATGCATTGTGCAGCCATGAGCTCGAGCTATATGCCAAGTGCAGTTTCCATGGCAATCGTCTCATTTTGTACAGTAGTCCAACTCTATCTAGTGAGATGACAGAGCGCTAGTGCTACACAATACACTAGAGGTGAAATCACTTCAGCTGAGAGTGGGGGCAGGGAGAGGATAGGGGGCAGGGGCGGGAGGTGAAATGTTCCCACATACCCTCCAGGGCAGCTGCAGTGTAAGTTAACATGATCGCTGTGCGGCAGTTCATGTGTTACAGTGGCCTTCTCGCTGACCTTTTCTCTTGCCAAACTGGGACGGCTATACTACGTATGTAAAAAGAGTCTGATTCCGTATTGATTTAGTCATAAATCACTCAAAACTACAGATCTTCTTCTAGTCAAAATGTCAGAACCTCTTTGTGGTGCGATTACATAATATCATGGGTTAAATTGTTTTCTGTATTCTCTTGAAAAAAAAGGTTTCAAAAGGGTGTTTTCGCAGTGATGGCGCATTCTGGGTTCCTCAAAAAGTGGTTCCTTTTTAGAGTCTTTGTGTGGTGAACATTTTCCAATATAGAGAACCTTTTTTGGAATGTAGAGGTTTCATGGATGTTAAAGGATCTTCGTGGATCCATCAAAGCCAATAAGGACCTTTATTTTTGTAAGCGTAACACTTTTCAAATGGGATGTGCTTCAGATCAAGGTGTTTGATTTTAGCTACCAGCCACAAAAGCTAAAATTATTCTTTCAAAGTCCTTAGAATACAAAGAAAACTAAATTCAAAGACAGATCAATAAAGATCAGAGTAGGAAACAGGAACACTGGCTCAGACAGGAAGACAGGACTCATGACGAAACAGAGGAAGGACGATATGAAAGGGTTTTATTTAAACAAACTTATTGCTATTTATGTCCGGGTACAAGGGTTCTTTGCGATATTAATTTGGAATGCCTTTCACAGATAGTAACAGATATTTGTGGAGGGTGATGGGTTACCTTGTTACCTAGGTAGCCATGTTGCAATCACATGCAAATATTTACATGGAAGGAAGCCTTTCACAAATTTATAGAACTAGAGAATCTCAATCCAATGTGAAGTTTGGCCTATTGCTGCTTGTCTCTTTGGCCGGACGCATCAAGATAATGGAGGCCTGTGGGCACTTTCCCATCAGGTCTGTGGCTAAATGGGCTTTTATCTAAAGGACTGAAGTAACTTTAGAGTCAAACTGCTTTTAAATCTCCCCCACTGATCCATGAAGCTAAAACTGCCTGTCTGGCATACACAACAATCATTGGAAGGATGGGAACCTTCCCTTTTAACAGCCATTTGGGATTTAGACCAAGGTAATATGGCGGTAAAATAATCCAACCAGTTCAGCAAAATTGATCGGGTGGATCTTGTCTGTCACTACACTATTTTTCAGTCAATGCACTTAATATAATATTGCACATTTTGGTATTAAATCAAGACTTTATTGTAAAACACTGCTAATGAGTGCCAACACATCTGGTCTAGAATAGATTGTAAATTAACAGATTTTGCACCCAGTTACTTTATGACTGTTTCAATATGAAAATCATTTATCGGCCATTTAAGAATAAAGAGGATTGAGGCACATCTAAGTGTCATTTTTTATTAAGTCAGAAACTTTTTACCGCGGGAAAGGACCATTCAATCAAGAGATGCTAGACGACACCCCTCCAGAAAAAAAACATGATGTCAACCCTTGACAAAGCAGAAACAGAGGGGTCCTCCTCAATCTCCAGAATCCTGTATAAAACTAGTCTCCTAAATGCCTTCGCTTGGATGAGAATATAGTCAGGATGCTGATGGTGAAGAAGCGTTAGAGATGCAGATGTTCCCCTACTCACCCCCTCGAGAAGCCCTAAGGCCTTGAATGAATTCATTATGGTGCCCTGTATGTTCATCCTCTCAAATACTGTTAAAGTATTCACAGAAATAATATTCACTATGAATTAACACTGCGTTACACTGAGATACACTGCCTTTAATAATATATAAATCAGTGGGTTTGAAACAAGAAGGAATATCCAATCTGAATCATGGACCTTACTGCAATATGACAAGGATGGAAGATTCTGGAAGGAATGCTGCTGCCTCTAACGTTGGTTTAGAGGAAATATCTTAATAACTCCCTATATGTGGAAAATGAATATGGGAAGGCATAAACTAAATTGTGAGGATGCGTGAAAAAAAAATTGGAATTTATATATGCTGATGATGGAAGATGAATATCTAATGCATTTATGACAATACAATGCTTGGTTGATGAACAGCAATGACCAAACACCTGTTTCTAGTGTAAAATCAAATACTGTACACTGTGTTATGAGCATGAATATGCAGAATATTACGCAAAGCAACAATTTAAAAACAATGATGTGCAAAATATAGATTTTCTTTTTCTTTTCTTTTCTTTTATTCTGAATGCTGAAAGCTATGTTTGAAACATCTTTATACATTTGTCATGTGTTGTCTCATTCATTTGACTGTGGGCTCTGGTAAGATAGGAGGCACCGCCCAAGATCCAGACAGTCTACACCCGATCCACTGCACTCTCATTAATAAAGCACTGATTTATCATTGATCATCACCCCAAAAATGATTATATGGCACTATATTAAAGGCTCCCGTCACATGCCATATTTTACTGTAACTCAACTTATGATCAACTTATGATACCCTACGAGCATATAGTATGTATTATACACAAATTATATTACCTCTTTAAATTATGTATTTTCTTAAATACAGATAGATAGATAGATAGATAGATAGATAGATAGATAGATAGATAGATAGATAGATAGATAGATAGATAGATAGATAGATAGGTTATTTAACGATCGTTGGTCAAACTAAACCATCAAACAAATGAAACCCCAAGAGTAAATTAAAAGAATGACTTACCGATTTCATGGCTGCTGCCATATCATCATATCTCTCTGCCTGCTCAGCCAGCCTGGCTTTTTGAACCAGCTGCTCGCGGTCAACCATGTTGGATGGTTATGGTTTGGACGATATTATTTGTTTTTTGGGCGGAAAACAGTTATATTGTATGAGCTATGCGGTGTAATTCAATGAACGAGAGCTTCTCTGCAGCTGTTCCTTGCTGTCTGCGCTCGTGCCGACGGGCCACCCTCACCCCTCCTCACGCGCTGGAGGGCTACGTCAGGGCTCTAAACGTGGGTGCTATGGCAAGCTGTTACAACATTTATTCCTTAAAACTTAGGCCTGTTTACTGGTACTTTACTATCACTTTTAAAGGTCACACTTTATTATTTACTTTATTTTTACTTACTGTCGTAATAACAGTAAACTATACATAATTATATGCAAAATTCTCCATGGTTCGCTGAATGAGCTGCCTGGGCCTGAGGTCTGGTACAAATATGACATGGGATACAAAAATACATAGGCTATAGGCTCATATGTATGCAGGTTTAATGCACAAAACGTCTACACAGCAGGCTACATTTCTGTTGCAATATTTAAATTGTAATGAAAGTATTGGGATAAATGTTTATAGTCCGGATAGACTCTTATGTTATGGCAGCCTAGATCAAAATGGGTAATTGGCCTTTGGAACTAATGATACTTTTCAATTAAAGATTGTATACGTTACATTATGCAAGTCCCTTACGAAAATTAACCATGGTTTTACTACAGATAAAACCAAAAAACCATGGTTACTGTAGTTAAACCATGGTAACCACAAATTAACCATGGTTTTGCTATATTAACCATAGTTTAACCATGGTATTTGTAGTAAATCTGTGGTTTTACAAATGGCAGTCAATACGCCAAAAAACCATGGGTTACTACAGTTTTACTATAATAAAACCATGGTTATTTTTTGTAAGGGGTAGGTGGTGAACATGTTTTGTTTAGTTGTCTAATGTTTTGTTTTTATAATTGTGGGTGAATCATAGCTTAAAAATGCATTGGCTAATATATCTTATATAGGGTTCAGGTGGCTTAAGTGGTAGAGCATTGTGTTAGCAGCGCAAGGTTGTGGGTTTGATTCCCAGGGAACACATGTTAGGTAAAAATGTTAGCCTGAATGCACTGTAAGTCGCTTTGGATAAAACCATCTGCAAAATGCATTTAATTAATTTAATTTAATATCTTGCATCTAACTAAGACCATTAGTACTGTTTCTAATATTAAAATGTAGTTCTGCTTTTTTGGTTTGTTTTGCAATCCTGGACTACAAAATGAAACCCTATGGTAAGTATACATTTCCTTTAGTAAGTTTGTTAATTATTTGTTACTTGAAATTGTAATTAGTATTTATACTTTTTTTTTCTTGTTTTATAGTTATAGTATTTTTTTTATAGACACTACAATATATATTTACAGTATTACATAATGCGAATCAGTTTACATTTTAAATCTTACTATAAAAAAAACTGTTAAATCTAGAAAAGCTCTAAGAAGTATCATTTTTAATAGTTATTAAAAATGATAATCAAACGTTACATAAAAAAACGTACATAGAGTATAAGATTGATAATTGTATTGGGCCTGAGTCCACCTTGTTGTGTCGAGTCTTTAACCCTCTGGAGTCTAAGGGTATTTTTGGGGCCTGGAGAAGTTTTGTCATGCCCTGATATTTGTGCTTTTTTCAGTTTCTTATAAATATCTAAATGGGTAAAGTCTAATATCACTGTAATCAGCACAAACTGGGCTATAATAATATGTGAAATGCATGCATGTACATGATTGTATTTTTGAGAAAAAAATGTTATGCATGGTTAGTGAAAAACTAAAAATGTTAAATCACTTGAATAAGGCCATGAACACATACATAACATTGGTTCCCGGGACTGTTGAGAACTGGAGCTTGTAGCCTAGAATTTTTCTTTTTAAAGTATGTGAAAATCATCTTGTTCACTCACTCACAGAAAACAATATATTGATTTAAATTTTCTAAAACACTTTTTGTTGGTAAAAGTCATATGTGAGTAGGCGTCAACTATCATGAATATCATTGTGATTTACACCCTAGAAGACAAAGGCCTGCATAATGAGCTGCATAATGAGCCTCTCAGTCAGCTGTGACACTGAGAGGGAGGTGTTACAAGAAAGAATGTGAGAACAAAATAAAAGTATATAATTTTATGTTTGTAGTTTATTAAGAATATATTTAATTATCCCACAACATAATTTAATATCCACTAAGAGGAGCAGTTAAACAGTTTATTAGGAACAATCAAAGCTTACTTTCAAACAAATTTTTTGCCATCCTTACTCCAGTCACACAATCCTTCAGAAATCCTTTTAACAATCTTATTTTCTACCAAAAAAAACCCATTCACTATTATCATCATTATTATTTTCATCATTATTAATGTGTAAAAAGAACTGAGAATATTACCATTTTAGGGGAAATAAATTGAAAGAACTGCATTGTTTTTACATTTGTTAGAGTTATCTCTATTTGTTACATTTATATTATTTACATCAAGCTTTTGAATGGTATAGTATTGTATATTGTTATTGAAACTTCATAATGTTTCACTTGATTATACATTTAGTCAGGAATTATAGTTTGGAAAAAGTATTTGGAAAAAGTCTAACTAGTAAAATGTTTACATGTTATGTGAAAACTAGTACAAGTATATAAATAAATAAAAAGAGACTTACTCATGTTTATGATCTCTGCTGAATAAAGTGCTTCATTCTTTTTTTTCTGAGGAAATCCATTTCTCAAATCCTCAACCACATCACATCTTTTTGGGGTGAATTATGTCTTATTCATCTCATCCCGAAGCAAAGAGTAAAATAAAATAAAATCTTGAAGAACAGTCTTGCTGCTTTTTCTTCTGTGTGGGTGTATTCAAGCTGCGTGCTTCAGTTTGAATCTGAATAGCACGTTAAGCGCGGGGGCGTGGTCACATTAGATATAATGAAGGGAGACATGAAAAACAGACATTGCGTTGTTTTCATATGGATTACTTTATCTCAGAATATTTGTTTTCGGCAGCACTTATTTAGTTTAAATGTAGACATGTCAGGCTTTCTATAGATATCTCTCTCATGTCTCTTCGTTGAGTATTCACTGAGTTACTGTTCATTTTAATGATGTGTTTGTACATGACGATCAGCGGAGACGAAGGCTGCAGACAGCACACCTTGTTTGTTATCTTTATTTTATAAATGCACAAAGGTTTTTTGTTAATATGTCTGTATACAAAAAAAAAAAAAAACTACACCCTTTACAGATTCGATCGATGTATTGCTCATATCTGTACGATTAAAACTGAGATTGTAATTTAAGTTCTTTTCGGGGTTATCCAGGAGAAAATGACTCAAAACGCATATATGCGTTAATCGACTCGAAAGGGTTAAGTTGGAGTGGGAGATGTTTATTGTAAATGTCTTATCATTTTTCATGTCTTTACTTTTCTCTAAATGTTTAAAGTAACTATTGATAAATATATATATATATATATATATATATATATATATATATATTAGGGCCGGGACTTTAACGCGTTAATTGAGAATAATTAATTACACAAAAAATAACGCGTTAACTAAGATTAATTAATTACAGAAAAAAAAATTCCCGCATTTTTAATAACTTATTTTTGCACCGCGGAACGTTTCTCACTGGAAACGTTCCGGCGGGACCGATTATACTGGAGCACCAACTAGCGTTCGCATATCACCGCAGCAGCACATCATTTCTTTTACTGTCTATGAGCACATCCAGCCTCAAGTATAACCTAAACGCAAAACATATAGCAGCTAGTGTGGACTTTACATTTTATGTTGAACTATGTATTATTTTGTTGGTGCAACAGTTTATGTTGAACTCTTTATTGTTTTGGCCAAGGTTGTTCAGAGTTGGACTTAGTATGTTATGGCCTCTGAAGCAACAGAGAGATGTTTTCTAATAGTCAGTGTTTCCAATGTTCTGAATGTAATTGACAGTATTGTGTTTTACTTAAAAAAAACACTTTACAGAAGGTTCCAGCACCTATAAGCTTCCTGAATTTCTGAAATGTACTATTTCTAAATTGTTTCAAAATATGCTATTGCTACACTTCATGGCAAAAATTGCACTGGTCTGCTAGACTTGGCTGAACAAAAATAAACAATATTTTGTTGTTTAAGCTTATGTATTCAGTCATTATTCAATGGTATACTATAAATCCATGTGAAAATAAATTACTTCTCACTGTTCTCAGGTCAAATATTTATATGCGATTAAAATGCGGTTAATTTCGATTAATTAATTACAAAGCCTCTAATTAATTAGATTAATTTTTTTAATCGAGTCCCGGCCCTAATATATATACTTTTATGAATGACACATAAAAATATAATTTTGTCTAATCCTAGTAATATTTAATAACTTACAGTAAAATTACTAGTAAAACTATCAGTAGATACTAATAATTAGTAACGTAGAGCAGGACATGTTCTAAAAATAAATGTTAAAATGGCTTGCCATATGGGTGCCTCACTTATGATGTAACAGTCCTTATATGGGAGTCAAGAGGCCACATATCAGCAGTGATGTTGATGGCACATCAGAGTTCTTATAAGCTCAAATGCAATATGGGAGAATGAGTCACCCCATTACCATATCTAGCACCCCTCCTGTATGGATAGGAGGATTCTGGAGATGACACAATTACTGTAACATTTAGGATAATGTGTCTAATGTTTTTTTCTATACTTAGAAAGGTTATAGATATCAGACTGATGGAGCAGACAAGCAACTAGGATCTTCATATGAGTCATTTTACAAAACTAGCAATTTGTATCCCTTATATGTTTTTTTTTCATTGTTCTCTAGAACTATTTAAGAAGCGTCATAGATAAAAGTAAAACTGGCAAACATTTGAAACTACCATATACACTTCCTTTTGGAAACAGTCCTAAAAATGTTTGGAGTAGTTTAAAAAACATGTTTATGTTTTTAAATGGTAAATGAACTGCATTTATATAGTGCTTTCAACAGACCCCATGGCCATCCAAAGCGCTTTACAAGTTGCCTCACATTCACCCATTCAGACACTGACTGCGGTGTCAGCCATTCAAGGCACCATCCAGCTCGTCAGGAGCAGCTGGGGTTAGGTGTCTTGCTCAAGGACACCTCGACACTTGGTCAGGTGGAGCCGGTGATTGAACCACCAACCTTCCGGTTTGTAGACAACCTACATGAACCACTGAGCCACTGCCGCCAAAAGAGTCTTATGCTCACCAAGTCTGGAAGTCTTACTAAATACTGTGAAAACAGTAATATTGTGAAATGTTTTTGCAATTGTGTAAAATATGGTAAATACACCAAAAATTCCAGATTTGAATAGAATAGAATAGAATAGAATAGAATAGAATAGAATAGGCTTTTTTACCTTACCAGTCAACAGTAGAACAGTTAGTCAAGTTCTCTCCCATAACATGACATTTATACAATATCTCCACAATGTTTTTTTGGTTTCCTTAGGTTGACCCATGCAAACCTTGTTGACTGTGAAGGACTGTCCTGAAAAGTTGAAAGGGACTTGCAGGGTTACTTCCGTGACTCTAATGTGTTTAAGAGCTAGCTCTACTTGACACAGTTCAGAACGGATGGCTCAGCTAATCGGCAGGACTGTGCACAGCAGGACTGGTCCAAATCCACTGGCAGAGTGTTATTCCAGTTCCTCAATGCTTCAAGTCCCTATCACACCATGATATGAAATCTGTTCTTTCACTAAAGAGTTTTGTATACTGTCTTAAAAAACTGACTTGATAACCATTTGCCGTGTCAGGTTTTCAGTTGGGGATGTCTCAGGTAAAACTGGTTCATTTCCTCCAAGAGGATTATTCTGAGGGCGATTAGCCTGGCTAACGGCCTTAATGCTCAAACTATAGTGAGCATATGGGTGTTTGCTAACCACCTGTCTGCCTACTGAGGGGACATCAGTTGGACAGTCGAAGGCATAGAGGAAGAAGGCTGGAATGATTGGGCTGGATGTCTATCTGTATCCAGACGGTCTTAGGGTTGCTACACCAGACGATATAGAGAAGTGGGAATCTGAGAGAGAAATGTTTGAACCGAATGTGCGTCTCTTCGTGGCTCTGTTCTCATACAACCCTGCGATGATGTCACCAAACCCTGAAACAATGGAGGAGGAACTGCCTTTTGAACAAGGACAGATCATTAAAGTAAAGATATTTATTTTTTGGGCTCTTCTCGTATATTAATTAACAATTCTTCAGGATGTCATAATAAGTCAAATTTAACTTTTGCTTCTTACGTGAACCTGCTAAATGAAACGCATGATCTTTAGATAATTTCTCTCCTACTTAGCTCATGCTGTGATCTGCTCTTTTGTAGGTATACGGAGATAAAGATGCTGACGGCTTCTATAGCGGAGAGACGGGTGGTCGCTTCGGTTTTGTGCCGAGCAACATGGTTTCTGAGATTCCTGTGGAAGACGGAGAGCTCAAACTTCGTCTGTTTCAGCAGGGGTTTTTACCAGAGGAGACGCCTTCCATAGGCAAGCATTTACATTTATATAGCCTTCTGTTTGTGTGATTAAACTAGCCATACATTTAATAATATATATATTTTTTAAAGTACACTTGTTTGGATTTAGGGATTGAGTCGTGACTATTTTGTACTTTTAATTTTAGCACCCAGCGAAACGTCTAGTGTGCCGGATGGTGTGAAGGTCCACAGGATGGTGGCCGTTTTCGATTATGACCCATGGGAAAGTTCTCCAAACATGGATATTGAGGTTATTGCTTTTTCCAATAAATACGTACAAAATGCGAAAAATCCAGTTATAATATAATACACACAATATATATTAACATTTTATAAATAATTTATTATATTAAATAATATATTATACAAGTATGGTCACACTTTATTTTAAGGTCCATTTTGCGCTATCAAACAACCCATTAAATACGACTTATCTGATCTATCTATCTATCTATCTATCTATCTATCTATCTATCTATCTATCTATCTATCTATCTATCTATCTATCTATCTTTCTATCTATCTATCTATCTATCTATCTATCTATCTATTTATTCATTTACTTATTCATTCACACATCTTAGCTAAGTATTGTATGTGATTTATTGATAACTAGTCAACACTTCAAAAACACTTTTACAATAAATGAATTGTAAAATATCCAACAGAATTTAAAATCTGGGTGTTTTGGTTGTTTTCTTCTTTAGGATGAGCTTCCCTTTCGTGCAGGAGACATTATATATGTTTTTGGAGAAATGGACAGTGATGGATTTTATTATGTAAGTATTATGACTCTGTCTAGCACGCATGCGTTTTATTAAAAGTCGTAAGTTAAAGAATGACTGTTTTATATTGATCCAGGGAGATCTCCATGGTTACCGAGGTCTTGTGCCATCAAACTTTTTGCAACCCCTGCCTTGGGACTAAAGGAACTGAGCAATCAGAAATCAGGAACAGGAGAGTGACCTCAGATTGTGAATAGAACCCACTTTACTGAATTCAACAGCAGCTTTGCTGTTTTTTTGTTGTTGTTTTTTTTAACCATAAAACGTGTACATTTCCTGTAATGTTCATGACGCATCATGGCACTAAATGCATTTGACCTTTCTACTACATATGCACTATGCTAAGCATCAATTAAATGCATAAAAGGAAATTAATTTATGATTTATACAAGAGCTTTTGGTAGCAGATTTAAAAGAATGATAATGGTAATTTAAGAATCATTGTTTTATATTGTTTTATATTGTTCAATATAATGTCTTTATATGATTTGAGCTATTTTTGTAACGTCCTTCCTGTATGCAGCAACTGCACTGGGGTTAATTTAACAACAGAATGATATGATTTACACACACATACGCAGTTCATTTCTTCATTTTATAACTGTTTCATGAATTCAAAGATGCACAGTTAAAGACGAATGCATTCAAAAACATCATCACATTACAATCAGTATTGAAACACCATCTTTATTAATATTTAATAAACAAGACATTCTGATTCAGCATCATTTGGTTCTCCATAAGATCATCCCTCGCCGCATACAGTACACTCATCCATAAAGTAGGAAACACTACACTGTGTAGAGACGTTTAGTAGTGCTGTCTACTTTATGAGTGACTGCACTGATGTTCCCGCCTCTTCTCTTCTCTTCATGCTCCAATCCTTTCTTTGCACGCTTCCTCTTACCTCCATGTGCTCCGAATGTTCACTTTACAGCACTTTGTTAAACCTAAAATGAAAATTAGATTGATATGTTGTGATTAAAGAAGTCGGGTCATGTTTTATTATGGTTGGATGTTCGGCTGCATCAGCTTTAATTGTTCATAGTGAGTCACTGCACTAAACTTCATGAGGAAGTTTAGAATCATGATTTTCTGCTAGCGCTGTTTTAAAATTTTTTATATTACATGTATAATTAACTAAATTATATAAAAAAAAGAAAAAAAAATGTATAATGCCTCCACTTTTGCTGCTTTGTATAAAAAAATGTATGTGAAATGCATTGAATGTGAACTATTGGAATTCGCTATTAAAGCTTGATCTAGTAAAAGAAAAAAGGGGGTTGATGTTTTAATTGAAATAAATTGACTGTATTCACTTTTTTACACTTAATTTCAATTAGTAAGTTCTAGCAAATTCACCTAATTACATTCACTTACTTCAAGTAGTTTACCATTTAACCAAGTTGACAAATCCAGTAATTGAAAATAGTCACATTTATCCAGTATTTTAGATTAAACAGAAGAGCGGTGACTTACCAGTTCTCTGCCTGCTTGATCCCGGAAACAACAGCGAAAAGAGAAAGAAGTTGTCGCCTTTTAACACTTTTTAGGCCACATGGTGCAAACCACAGGAAGAGGCCCTGCAGTCGCTGTCTTAAAGAAGCCCAAAATGCACGCCTATTGGACTACAGCGAGTTTCGTTCGAAGACGGACTCGAATCAATTCCTTTTAAGGGCATTTTAACCGATAAAAGACAGATCAGAAATGAGAGAAAAAGCCCTTGGTCTTTAGCATACATCAAAATCACACAAAGAAATAAAGAGGAAGTCTAGTAAACATGTGATCGGATTGCATCAGGCTTCCACATAGTCTGACGGTGTGGCTATAAAACTAGATATCCCATCATTTTAAAAACAGCGGTGCTGGTCAGGGAGAAAATATCATCGCTGGGAGATGTTACACTTGTTTTGTGTGTGTGTTTACGAATCGCTTCATATTAACATGAATATTTGAAGCACAGTGTCGTTTGTGGCACTTTGCAGAGCTCTTTCCTGAGGGGGAGGGGAGGGGTGGATGCTGTGTTGTGCAAAACCACACTGTTTCGTCAGCAGATCACATATCATCTGAGTCCAATATGAAGGTGTGGTATTGTGTGTCACATAAATGTCATTCAAGTGTAATTCGAAATGATGGCTTGCTAATTGTACATTAAGATGCTGATAAGTAAAACGATTACAGATCTTTTGAAATATTATATGCATAACCTGAAATGAGATTAGCGAATACAATGTACTTTCCTCCGATGCTTGAATTAAACACTTAAGTCCCAGTCTCCCCTGAGGACGCGGTAGTTTGATGAACAGGAGGCCGCTCTCTTATTCTGAACATGATGCACACGAGATGGACTTGTTGTCTAGACAACCCAAACCTCAAACTCTCGTTTGACACGCACAGAAGGAAGTGGGGGATGTGCAGACTTCTCTGTGATGTACAATGTACCTAGTGTTGTAAAAAACAAGTCAAACATGATTTACAGACATCCCCATGATATATGTAACTGGGTGATTATTCAAATGCTGGCAGTTTTAGCTCTGGTGAAGTTAAGGAAGTAAACATCCTTTTATTATTTTGTAATTTCTTTGTTACATTTTTACTAGTTTATTTAATTCGTCTGATAATAATGTCCAATACGGGAACCACAGGAGAATTCTGTCTTTATTTTAGTTTAGTTTAGTTTAGTTTAATTCAGTCATGATAATGTCCAGCTCAACTCATGTAATGTATTATGTTCAATAGTGTTCTCAACGACTGTTATAAAAAACATTTTCAAACATTTGTGGACTTTTTCCTGCTTGCTAATTTCATGGCTGGTAGTTCACAGTAAAACTTTAGTATAGGGACCAGTTCTTACTATTAACTAGTTGCTTATAGCATGCCTATATTAACATATTGGCTGTTTATTAGTACTTATAAAGCACATATTCTGCATAAACATGTTCTATATTCCTTATCCTGCCCAATACCTAAACTTAACATCTACCTTGCTAACTAATAATGAGTAGCAAATTAGGAGTTTATTGAGGAAAATTTGTAATTCAGATAATTAAATTATTAGAACTATTAAATTATATAATATTTTATGATTGAACATCCATGTCTGTACCCAGGGTAAAACAATAAAATCTCCACATAACAGGTATGCAAACATAGTAAAAGAAAATGATAGCACAGAGATGCCTTAACTAGGACCCGCAGGCCAAACTGGCACAAGATGACCTTTGATTTGGCTCTCCATGCAATATTATACCATAAAAATAGGGGTGGCAAAGCCATCTTCATTTCCAATTTCTTTTTGCGTTTTATCACTTTTTGTTTTATTTTTGCATTGTTCTTTACAGAATATACCGGAATGATTTAAAAAATACATTTTAATATATTTGGATATAATGCAACGCTTTAATTGTTGGCCCTTCATAATACAAAGTTTGGGCACCTCAGTGAGAGTGGCATGATTACACGTTTAAGCCAGTTCATATTTTATATGTGACCTTCATGTATCAAAAAGAAATGAGTTGTAATTTGAAGATTTATCAGTTGTAATAAAAAGCAATACCTGAGACATAAAACTTCCTGAGCTGAAAAAAAAAGTAGTAAAGCACTTTATTTCAAAACATTTGCGGCAGCTTTGCTTATCCAGCGTGTGTGTGTGATACACTAACGTCAGAGCTTATGAAAGCTGAAGGTTGCATCTAAAGGTCAAATCTAGAGGACACTGTTTGCGTCCCTTTTATCAGACACACAAATCACTCATTATGCAATCCACTGAGACCAATGGATCCGTTATCAACTCCACCATGAACTTTATAGTGTTTTACAGCTGTTTCTGTGCTAACAACTGTGTCCTATAAAGTCTATTCTCACTGTTCAAGCAAGAGGGCTGAACATGCTTTCTACACCTATTTCTGTACAAAACAAGATTATGTCCTGATATAAATACCTTGGTATAGATAGCGTCTTTTAACTAAGTGCATGAAAAGATGGGTATTATCCAGACAGGTTTAGATTAGGGTTAATTCAATTAACATCTTTGCCTTTAGTTTGTAAGTTAAGCTAAATGCCTTCACTGTTGCTGCATTTTAGAGTCGTTAAAAACACTTTTTTTTAATTTATGATGATTCAGTCAAAGATTTCAGACACTTAAAAAATTCAATCAACATTAACCAATAAATTGTCATTCAAGTTCCCATAAGCTATGTTTGAACAGGAAACTTTTACATCACTAGCTACTAGCTAATCACAGTTTGTTGCTGTATTTTTAATCGGGTCGCAATATATCCTCATTCACACGTACATGACTTGGCCGGGATTTCTAAATTGGCTGAAAAGTCCGGTTTTGGCTTTGTTTTCCTTACTTTTTCATGCTTGGTGATGGTAGTGACTAAAAAGTAGTTTGACCAATAGCGTGCAGCAGGTTTTGTATATAATCAACTTATTGTGGCGTGCGAGAAGATGGAATCTACCTACGGTCAAACCATTATAAAAAAGCCTACAGTATGAGGAGGACTACAAAATGATAAAAATAAAAATACATTCGGCCAAGTCAGGATTTTAAGTAGAGTAGAAATGTTTTATGACACCGAATATGCAGTCTCAGAGTCACCACTAGATGACAAGACTATTTCAAATCACAGTCTGTAATTAGCAATCTGGGATAGCCTACTTTTTATACTCAGGTATATTTAAATGTTGCATTATGCTGTATATCCATGTGATGTTTTTTATTATGTTGTCAGTCACTTCATTTAGCTCTAAGGTGGAGACCACTTTAGCCTATTTATTAGTTAGTGATAACTGATAATAACTGATAAGTGAAAGTTTGTTATGGGTGGAGAAGTTCTTTGTAATCATGACTAGATTAGAGCAGATTGGACACACTAAATTACTCATAAGTAAGACGAATATATGATACATTCTAATAGAAATGGGTTTTATGGTCACAGGGTTTTGTGCAGTAAAACATGACAGGGAGGGTCATTGTGCGATTATAAAATGCACCTCCAAAGTATCCTTTCATAAAATACACTCCCGTGTTCCTAAGAAGGATTGATCATTCAGGTGAATTTATTTCAATCCAAATACTAAGGATGAATGTGCTCTGGTTTTCTCTACTTGCTATTTTATGCAGGTTTGCTTCAAGTGCAGGTAAGTGTGTTAAATTGAGTAAATGTCATCTTTACTTATCATAAAAACAGGTTTACTGTTAAACCTGATGCTGCTGAATCTAGGTAGTCCATCAAAATATAATTTAAAATGTTCATTTTAGTATTGTAAATGGTGGAAGAACTGCACGAATGAAAGCTTTACGAAGTGCATCAAGATATTTGAGAATCTTATAATGAGAGTTGTTGATTTTTGATTTATAAGACTGAAGTTAACACAACATTAACGCATAAAATATTACATTTGTGGATAAGTAGATTTAAAACATGGAATTAAACATCTTTATAGGTTTTAGATGACCAGTTAAAAATCTTCTTAACTGACTGACCTAACTATATAAAACACACATTGTTCATTGTCTGTTTTCATGTACACGTAAGTGCAATCAATTAAACGTGATTCGATTTCATTCTCAATGTATTACACTACATATAAATTAGTTTTTAATAAGTCATCTTGGTTTCCTTTCAGATTGGTGCTATCAGTCTCAAGTATCTTGCAGCAATCACTCATGCATAGGTGAGCATGTGCCTTGTTCAGTGTTTTATATTAAATTATTAGAGAAAATACAGTATTTATTTATTTATTTTCTCAAAAAGTTTGAGTTATATATATTTTTTCTTCTATTCAAAAAGGATGCATTCAATTGCTTAGAACTGACAGTGGAGTCTTTGAGTAATAATAAAGAAATAATCAGCACAACTGTTGTCAACACTGATAATAAGCAAAGTTTCTTGAGCAGCAAATCAGTGTGTAGAATTAATTCTGAAGGATCATGTGACACTGAAGCCTGGAGGAATGATGATGAAAATTCAGCTTTGCTGTCACTGAAATAAATGCCATTTTAAAATATATTCAAATAAAATATATATATATTTTACATTTGAATAGATCACACAGAATTTCTGTGTCTACTCTACTTTTGATTTTAAAAAATGCATCCTTGATGAGCAAAAGAGACTTCTTTGAAAGACATTAAACAGTCCTAACATCTGAACAATAATGATTTATATTAACACAGCATGACTTTTTTACAGGACCGGATGACTGGGCATCAGTAGCCGCGGAGTGTGGAAATACAAAACAGTCTCCCATTAACATAGTAACAAACAAAACTGTCTTTGACAGTCATCTAACCCCAGTGCAGTTTACAGGCTACCAAGAAACAATCACTACTCTCATTAAAAACAACGGACACACAGGTAAGTTACTCTTAAGTATAGCCTACAATTAAATGGTGAATATCATTTACCCATTATTAGCAACTATATCGATTTCACTTCATAAACCATTTCCGCCATATTTTTTTTATTATCTGTAGTGCAAGTTAACCTGCCAGACACAGCAGCAATTAGTGGAGCCAAATTAGAAAGCAGTTACAAAGCTCAGCAGCTTCACCTGCACTGGGGCAAGAACGGTGGACCTGGATCAGAACATACTATAGATGGAGAGAAATATCCTATGGAGGTAACAGGCTATTTAGATCTTACCTTTTATTTTTAATGTAAGAGCAGCCATGTCCTTTTGTAAATCGAGTGTGCAGTGCTTACATTTTCATCCGTCATTTTAGCCATATACAAAAATAATCCGTTCTGCTGCTTGATACTGCAAAGAGCTATTTGTTAACATGCTATTTGAACTTATTAACATATTCATAAACACGGTTACTGCACTTAGCGATTCTTACTTGTTAGAAGTTCACACAGCAAATAGCTTTTTTCCACATCGCAAAATATGGTGGATGGACAGGTTTTAGTCTTACACTTATCTGTGAATCGATAAGAAACTAAGAATGCATTTTGTATCTTTAACAGCTTCACATCGTACATATAAAAGAAAAGTACAACTCTGTGGATGAGGCCATTGTTGACCCCTCTGGAGTTGCTGTTCTCGGATTTTTTTACGAGGTAAAACCACATTACCTAAATGTTTGTTACCTGCAAATAATAAAACAGCGTTTTATCACATGCGTCTTATCTTACAGGAGTCACAAACTGCCAATAAAAAATATGACGGCATCATAAATTCTCTGAAAAATATTACACATCCTGGTGAGGTTATTTCATGTACCTTTAAGGTTCAATAAATATGTTAATTTATTGCTTTATGTTTGATATACAGCAGTGGTCACTCAAAGTGGCAATATCTTTCATATGGGAGGAACCTGTTTTTAAGAATGTCTTATTATTCAGACAGGCTATACTTAGAACAAAGAAGGGGAACTTCATGACAGCTTGTAAAAAATCTTTTTTAGGCACCAATGCAACACTGACAGATGTATCATTAGACATGCTCATTCTTCCCCATAATGAATTGGAGAGGTACTTCCGCTACCAGGGGTCCCTCACCACACCAGGCTGCTCTGAAGCTGTGGTCTGGACAATATTTGAGAAGGCGATACCCCTCAGCAAGGAACAGGTAATATGTTTTGTGTATAAACAAGTGGCACTTTAACACATCGCAAGAATAAAAGAAAACCATTTTATCTTTGTCTCGCAGCTTTCTGCATTTTCAAACCTGATGTTTTCTGACGGGACCGCCATGGTGAACACATACCGGCCCATTCAGCTGCGGTCTGGACGTCAAGTGTTTTATTCTAGAAGTTATGTTTTTTGTGTTAGCACTGCTTTATTGGTCAGCTCTGTTTTGACATCCTTCTATGTTCTCACTGTCTAATTTATAGTTACGAAGCAAGTTATTTATCATTCATCAATAATTCATGGCAAATCAAACTTTATAATCATTTAGCCACGTATGGCTTCAAAATGCAAAATGTCTTGTGTGAAAGGCAGGTTGTCAAACATATGCACCCTCTCCACATCCAAAGTCTGAGGTTTTGTACCTGATGAATATTAATTCTATAAAAATTACTGATTGAACTGTTAAACTCTGTCCCAAATTTTGCGTGCAACCGTTACTGTGCAATATTCCCTGTTACAAGAATGTAGAATGGTTGATTTGTGGAAAGTATAAATTAACGAGCACAAAATGACATTGTATAAAATTATATAGCATGTGGAGGACATAGAGGAACATGGCTGCACGTGTGATATTATAAGACAATACTTTAGGAACTGGTCTTGGTGATTTTAATAATTCAAATTACTGTATTCTTGTTTTTCTGCATTTGTAAATGTTCAATCCAAATTATAAAACAATAAAAATAAATTTGACCAAGAAACAAACACATGGTCATACACTGATTGTTTGTTTCAGTGTATAATGAATAACTAACCCTGCAAAATTTTACAGGCTGAACACTTTTTACTATTTATTGCATGTTACAGCCTTATGGGATAAGAAGGAAGTGTGTTCTCATTCGCCAAATTCTCAGAAGACAGGCTATTTATAGACATAACAAGTTGGGCGATTTCTCATTGGTTTTAAAATATCTGGCAACCGAAAGGAGAACTGAGATGGAGAGAGGGAAATAGGAACTATAAGAATATTAAATTCAAAGAATAAAAACTTTATTTTGAGAGGGAGACATCATCATAAAGACAAAAAGCATAACCATTCACTTATTCATTCATAAGCATACACACCTGTATCACTTTGCATTACATACTATTAAATAGGCTGTCAGATATCAGCATTTTTATATTGAAAAGAGAGTACAAATTAAGTAGCCTACTAAGTAAAATAAATAGGCTTAACAGAATATATAGAATAGGCTTATAGTCAATTAAGCCTAGCTTAAATAAAATACAAAATAAAAACAGAAACAAAACAAAACAAATAACAATGCTGTATGTTTACTGTACGAGGGTGTGTTTACGAGTGAACTTGTTTTAAAGGGGTCATATGACGTTGCTAAAAATAACACTATTTTGTATATTTGGTGTATTAAATGTGTTAATGCAGTTTAAAGTTAAAAAAAACCCTTCTTTTCCACATATTGTACATTATTGTTTCTCCTCTATGCCCCTCCTTCTGAAATGCATCGATTTTTACAAAGCTCATCGTTCTGAAAAGTGAGGTGTGCTCTGATTGGCCAGCTATCCAGTGCGTTGTTTTTGGCTAATTACCTCAAGTGTGTGACAGAAATGTTACACCCCTTAACATACTGTGGTGTGTGTCCCGGTACGGCCAGACAAAAACAATAAAACCCATTACAAACCAGGCATTTGTAGCATCCAGTGGGTACATAATTATAATGACTTAGACTGTCTTTTTACGCATTGCATTGCACCGCGCCGCGTAAACATAAAACCATGTCTACATCTGTGATCGGAGAAACGACCTATAACAAGTAGCCTACTACTCTACACTGCTCAAAACTCACGTTTGAATCATCAGTGGCAAATTCTTTAAATATGAAAACGTACTTACAGACTGTGCGAACAGCTGGCAGCTACTCTCCCAGGTTCAGGAAACAGTCATCTGTAAAATGCGTTCCACACATCTCAATATTTGGATAGAAGTTCAGAACTGTTCCGGAACAGTGTTGTAAATAAAACTTAACCACTGATTTCTAGTTGTGTCCTCTTTTACAAGACCAAACAAATTTTTGCTTTCTCAACGAAACACACAGCGTCTCCGCAACATGGTGGCGGAAGCAACAATACAACAGCCAGAATCAAACTTACGCCTTCTTTGCGTGAACATTTGGGCGGTGTTATGCAAATCTGGGGGTGCTTAATCAAGGAATTTTACTGGGGCTGGACAAGTCTTAACTTTTATAAAGAATAGCCTATCTCTTTGGGTTTTAGACTTTAGTCTTTGCAACTAAGGATCTTATCCATTCACGAACAGCTTGTAATACCCCAAGAGAAAGGAAAACTTGAAATCATATAATATGATCACTTTAAAACAGCTTTAGATTGGAAAGTTTTGCTGAACCTGGCAACCCCTGATCAATGCGATCACACAGTCAGCTGTCCAACACTTGATCTTTCATGGATCGCTGGAAAGGCAGGGTTGATCTTGTCACTGGAGCTTCAGTGGGAATCGGAGCAGCAATCGCAAAGTCTCTTGTCCAGGATGGCTTGAAGGTGGACGGCTGTGCCAGAAATGTGGAATAAAATTGAGGTAATGCACCGTTAACATTTACGCTTTTGCATCACGAGAAGTGAATGTTTATGCGCCGGCTGAAGAATCATGTGTTCTATCTTGCAGAAACGGTCTTCTGGATGTGTTAGTATTGGATTCAGCGGCCCTCATCCCATATAAATGTGATCTCTCTGTAGAGAATGATGTGTTATCCATGTTCTCCTGGATCAAAGTTCAACATCAGGTCATTGACGTGTGCATTAACATTGCTGGTTTGTTGAGCGGCAAAACCAGTGGCTGAAAAACTATGACGGACACTAACACTCCCATCGACCATCGACTCTTTTTTGAATCACTGTGTGAAGCTTCGACACTTTTGGAAATCATTTGCTTCGAACCAATGGTTCGGAGCGCGGATCAAACTGTCAAAATCACATGATTTCAGTAAGGAGTGCTCTGAAATGTTTCAAAAGTTCAGTGATTTGCCGTTGGGGGGCGATCTGTGCCAGAGATCTGTGAACCCATGGATGAGATCGCCCCCTAGCGGTTTTAGACGACCCATCCATAAAAGAAAACAAACCCCGCATATGAAGAACACTCTTATTTAATGGTATTTGATGATTTGTTATTTGAATTATAATACTTATAAAAAATAATTTGCAATGGCTTGGAAAAAGCTGTTTTATGCATGTTTTGACTAGCGCCTCGAAAAAAATTAATCGTTTTTTATTTTCTTTTTTTTTTCTTTTTTTTTTGCCAATTGCATATATATCCACATTTCAGTATGTGTACTGATAAATGTGTGGAAAAATAACATTAACTTTACTATGTTTACTCCAATGCTCCATAATTTCTTATTCACAGTTCACTCGTTGGTTTTGAAAGAAGTGAATCTTGAGTCACTGCTCGGACTAAACCAATTTATGTAATAAAGAGATTTACTTTTTGTTAAGGTGAATGTCATTGGCCTGTCAGTGTGCACTCGTGAGGCTCACCAGTCCATAAAAGAAAGAAATATTGATGATGGTCACATCATTAACATTAACAGGTACAGGAATCTTTTATTAGAATTTTGTTTTATTTATTAATATTTTTTGCCTGTTTCCAAATTCCTAACAAAACATTTCATATATTTGTGTGTTTTATCATGAGTGGACACCGAGCCATCAACACTGCTGATCCACACTTCTACACTGCCAGATAAAACCCACATACGTCTGATCATAAAGTTTTTTACACTTTTATAATTACTATAATGACTATTATAGTATATGATGTAAAGAAAAAATAATAAAACACCAATGGTACTTTGCATTCAGTATTGAGGCAGAATTAGAGTAGTTTATTTTGCTTGGCATCATAATGAATGAACATTTACAGATAAAATAAATATTTTGTGGAATGTTAAGGAAATTTGATACTGCTTTATTGGTTTCTCTTCAGTGGGTGCCAGCAGTTTTCAACTGAATGTTTTAAATGAGATATTAAGTAATAAAAGTAGGAAATTATGCTGTGCTTATCTTCTTGTGGTGTTTGTGATGAAACTATCAAACAGCAATTTTTCAAGTCAAGGAGAAGCAAAAATGAAACATGGCTGAGGATTTAAGGTAGGCCTATGTTACAGACACCAAATAAATGAATTTGAAACTGTGATGTGATGTGATGTATGAATGTTTTTCTTCTTTTGCAGTGAAGCCCACCAAATATCCTCTAAATATTTGAATGCATAGAAACTGAATACAGTTAGCATCAAGGTTTCAGGCAAAATTACATAATTTACATATTCTGCATTGAATATTGATATTTATGTTAAAAGTACATGCAAGTTGTCCCGGCTACTAGGCCATGTGAGGATCCTGCAGGTGGCAGATCGTTTAATAATAGCATATTCCCACAGCAGCTGGAATAATTAAATGGAAAAAAAATATGAATGGCGGATTGTAGTCAAGAAAGATTGGTCCTATATGAAACACTTGTATTAAATTTAATTTTATTATAATCCAGTTATAAATGTGCTTCTGATTACAGGTAGCCTGGGTTTTCACAAGATGTGTATTTTAAAGACATCCAGTTCGATGGTAGCATAGTATGCTTTTTAGGTTAAAATAATTTCTTAATTTGAAATTCAAATGATGTGATAATCAGAGATTAGACTGTACAGAAACTGAAATCTACATGCTAATACACATTGTACTCATAGTCATGCAATGCTGATGTTGTTAACATTAATCATTTGAGAATAAAGTATAACAATAATAATCATTTGCAGGGTTTGATGAGATATGAGCTAATTATTTCTCTTAGATTAAATCACCATTGATAGCGTGATTTATGGTGATGCTTTTTTCCTCAGCTGGTCAGAACAAAGCGTGGCTGACTTGTTACTTGTTCAGATGACAATATATGGAGAAAGACGTTCCAAGACGTTGGCTAGAATCTGTGATTACTAAGTATAGTGAATAGGCTATCCACACAGGTGAGGTGACTGACAGCTACACATTCACCCCAAATCCACACAAGGAACTACGAAATATATGGACTGCAGCTTTCATGTGTCAAGGAATAAGGTTTGGAAGGACATAGGAGACAATAACCTGCTCCTCAGGGCCGTGCACAGACCTTTTGAGGGGCATGTGCTGAAACTGAAAAAGGGCACCCCCCCCCCCCCCTTTTTATATCAAGATTATTTAGTAAGCCTGCATAAAAGGAAGAAATGGTCACATCTTCATGACAAATTCAATAACACAAAATAATAGTCTCAAAAGCTTTAGATTTATTCACGATTAATAACAACCATAATAATAATATTAGATAATATAGATAAACAGGGTTTTAAGGGCTTCTTTAAACCTAATACAACAGCAACCTTCTGTGAGCCATGTATCTGGCAAAAATTTGATACTGTGGTGGACCAGGGATGTTGGTCTCTTGAAGGTCTCTTATTCACTAAACTTTCCCTAAAATAAGCCAACAATGAAAAAATAAATAAAAATAGTGTGAAAAGTACAGTTGCAGTGAAAAGCATTTCTGAAGGATCACGTGACACTGAAGAGTACTGAACTGGAGTAATGATGCTGAAAATTCAGCTTTGATCACAAAAATAAAATCACATTTTAAAATATTCAAATAGAAAACAGTTATTTAAAATTTTAAAAATATTACACAATATTACTGATTTTGCTGTATTTTGGATCAAATAAATGAAGCCTTGGAATGAATCTCGAATTACATTCTGTATGATAAAATATAAAGATTTCAGTGATCTTCTGTAATTTTTTTTTTTTTAGTTACTACTACATTACTGTAGTAAAACCATGTTTTACAACATTTTATAAAGAGAGTATACAGAGAGTATACCATAACATGATTAGCCTAAATGTTAATAAATTAAGTGTATCAGCAATCATAAATCAAAGAAGAAATTTCTTAGAAATATGTTATCTAGGTGACGAGGATCGCTCGTCGCTGTGTAAGTTTCAGTACGAAACAGCGGGGGGCGCACCTGTTATGATTTTCCGATGGTAAAAACAAATTATATGTTGTTGTATTACTTATCAATATATCGTTTTTGACCAGCGAATGTGTGCAAATGTGATTTTTTTTTTGTCCGTCATTGAAACGGCGACGGCGCCTGCCGCTGCGGGCATCACATTACATTTTCATCTAGGTTACAAACTAGTTTTTTTAGCTATATAGACGGAGCGCTCAGTTTTTCCTGTGGTAAAATGCATTTGGCCAAATTAGCATTTTATAAAAGATGAAATGCTACTATCTGCACAGGCTATTTAAGTGTTGGCTATGTATTGGCTATGACTAGATGGCAAATGCTAGCCCTCTCTCTCAGGCGACGTCCCACATGTCTCAGTGAGTCAGTCAGACATCAAATAAATAAAATATGAGCCTTTATAGACAGTGTTTATTAGTACTTCTTCAAACAACAAGATATTTATTTACCCTTCGCAAAACTTTGTTCAGCTCAGCTGTTGTCTACTGTGCGGCTGCTGTGGAACTTCAGTTGATTCAATGAATATAGAGGGGGCGGAGTTATCAGCTTACTGACAGCTTGAGGATCGAATTAGATTTACACAAGCTTGTTTTAAGAACTTTCATTTGGTTAAACAGAAAGACAGACGTAAAGGGTGACCAATAGCAGTGATAAAAAAATAAAAAAAACACCACCAAAAAAAGGGCACTTCGGAGTGTAAGGGCAAAAAGGGCATGTGCTCTGCACAGGTTGAGCCCTACCTGTGCACGTGCCTGCTGCTCCTTAACACCAATAAGACCAAGGAGCTCATTGTGGACTTCAGGAAGAAGAATGGAAGCGCTCATGACCCCATCCACATTAACGGGCTGGCTGTTGAACGTGTCTCCAGCTTCAAGTTCCTGGGAACCACCATCTCGGAGGAACTGTCCTGGGCCACAAACACCTCCAGCCTGGTCAAGAAGGCTCACCAGCGCCTTTTCTTCCTCAGGGCACTGAAGAAGAACCAGCTGTCTTCATCCATCCTGGTGAACTTTTACCGGTGTGCGATTGAGAGCATCCTGACCAGTTGCATCACAGTCTGGTATGGGAGCTGCTCAGTGGCTGACCGCAAGGCACTGCAGAGGGTGGTGAAAACTGCCCAGCGCATCACAGGGACACCACTTCCTGCTCTTGAGGACATCCAGAGGAAACGCTGTCTACGTCGAGCTCGCAGCATTCTCAAGGACTCCTCTCACCCTGACCACGAACTGTTTAACCTCCTCCCCTCCGGAAGGCGTTTCAGGAGCCTCCGGACAAGGACCACAAGATTCAGGAACAGCTTTTTCCCTAAAGCTGTCTCCTTGCTGAACTCTGCCCTCTGACACCCCTCAACACCCCCCACACCACACATAGACTCCTCCCCCTCTTCAACACTCGGATTTATTTATTTACTCACAACAAGCAAAAAGTAATTTGTTATTACTTGCACTACTGCCTGTTCATCCAGGAACACTGTATAATCCATTTGCACACTGAAATATTTTCTATGCACTTTACTGTCCATTGCAATACTGTAAATTATGTTAATAGTTCTGCCTATAGTGTACATACACTTTTACATAGCCCATCTGTATAGTATGTTCATAGTACACCTATCTGTATATCGTGCTTATAGTATTTAATATCTGTAAATTATGTCCATAATACTTACCTGTATAGTTATTGTACATATTATAGACCTTTATTCTGTACTTACTGCTTATTGCACTTCTGGTTAGATGCTAACTGCATTTCGTTGCCTTGTACCTACATGTGCAGTGACAATAAAGTTGAATCTAATCTAATCTAATCTAATAAGGGATATTGCTGTCATCGTTTACATTTACATACACATTGCTGTGTCCATTTCACAATGGAAGTCGTGACCTAGTGGTTACAGAGTTTGACTCCTAACCCTAGGGTTGTGGGTTCAAGTCTTGGGCTGGCATTACCACGACTGAGGCACGATTGATCAAGGCACCAAACCCCCAACTGCTCCCTGGGCACTGCAGCATAAATAGCTGCCCACTGCTCAGTGTGTGTGTTCACGGTTTGTGTGTGTGTTCTTTGGATGGGTTAAATGCAGAGCATGATTTCTGAGTATGAGTCACCATACTTGGCTGAATGTCATCACTTTTGAAATCTCCGTTTGATCACATATTAATAATGCAATCTTAATGTTTGAAATGCCGTACAATTTCATCTTTCTTCATGTCACAGGGAACAGTGTGTTCATAAGGACAAAGTTCTAAATATTGGTATAATAATTAACTTAATTATACAGATGAGGCAGTGTCCGTTTCACAAGTTTTGCTTGGTCCGCCATTACTTGCTGTCATGCTGCCCATTTTATTTTTTTTATTTTTTTTGAGCTTTGTACTCTTCATGAAATGCAAATCTCAAAGTGTTCTTTCCCTTGTGTCAGTGGTGGATTCCATGGCATTCTGATCTGTCTGTAGAGGACGGATCAAAGTTCAACATTAGGGCATTGGCGTGTGCATTAATAATGCTGGTTTGGTTCTCCCAGAGCCTCTGTTGAGCAGCAAAACCAGTGGCTGGAGGACTCCACAGTGCTGATTTGCACCTCTACACCTATACCAAATATGCAGTGACGGATCAGAAGGTCTCCGGCAAGAGCTACGAGAGCCCAAAACCCACATATCTGTAAGAGCATAAGGATAGAGAAGTAATATGATTATTTGAAATAAATCATGTCTAAACACTTGTTGGGACTAGGAATTCTGTTTTATTATAGTCTAGATCTTAGTGGAGACGGAGTTTTTAGTCAAATCCCAGAAAAAGCTGCTACTACATACCTATAAAAGCATAAAGGTTTAAAGAAATAATAATATTGTTAATATATGTTAAAATGTCTAAGTCAAAACATAATAACATAATTTCAAATATATTTATATATATATATATATATATATATATATATATATATATATATATTTGATATTATGTTATGACTTAGACATCATACATATATAATTAAATAACAAAACAAATTAATATTAAACTGAAACTATGCTTCCACTATTCAAGCTCGTTGATTGGCTTAAGAATAAACCACCAATTTATCTTAGATATTTTTGCTGCATATGCTGCAGAACAACAAATTCAAACATGCATAAATGGCAATAGGGTCAACATAAATTGACGTCAACGTGCTTCCTCTTGAGTGCTTGCTCCGCTGACTGTCTACCCGCTGCCGAGCTCTGCCTTGATCTGGTTTTCCTGTTTTGCAGAGCGGTGCCAGCCCAAGTCATTTTCTGTTCATTGCCAGTTCATGCAGTAAAGGTAGTTAACAATCTAGCTTCTGAGTAATAAGTTATTAGCCCAACAATAGTGGAGTCAGTAAAAATAAATTTGCAGTGGGTCACGCAAACATATGTGTTTGGTTGTGTGGGCCGTGAGTTGAAAAAGGTTGGAAGCCACTGGTATAGACAAATACTGTTTCTTGTCTACAGAGCATTTTGTAGGTCATTGTTTACCTTTTTTAAATGTAAAATTATATTTACAGTGCCTGCAGTGGTGCATGTCTTGAGTGCTCCTCCTCATGTGCAAGTAAACATCATCCATCGCTGGAGAAACTATTAATGTCTGGTGGCTCACCTAACCCTATATATATATGTTGTTTGTTTACCAACATTCTTTAGTGTTCAGCACAAGAAAGAAACTCATACAGGTTTGAAACAAGTAGATGGTTAGTAAATGATTACAGGATTTTTTTATTTTTAGGTGAACTATCCCTTTAAAGACTTAAGTAATGCCAGAGGGAAAGTGGAGAATGGATGTTTTGCTGTTACTTTATTAGTATAATTTTTTCGTAATGATACAAAATTAAACTCTTGCAAATGATACGGGTTCGTTGGATTAAATGCGAATAAAAACTCATTGTGCTCTGATGAGCATAGTTTGTATAATAGGAAGTGCGTTGCTATTGGCCAGTTTGTCAGGGAGTGTTCGTTGACATAGATGATTGCAGGGAAGATCACTGGCAGCAGATTTCTGTAAGAGTTCTGTGAACTTGTAACATGGATCGCTGGAAAGGCAGGGTTGCTCTGGTCACTGGAGCTTCAGTGGGAATCGGAGCAGCGATCGCGAAGTCTCTTGTCCAGCATGGCATGAAGGTGGTCGGCTGTGCCAGAAATGTGGAGCAAATTCAGGTAAGTATACAGCTATGAGGAATAAATCGGCACATTCTGCTGAAAAAAATAAAAAATAGGGGTAATTTATGCCTCTATGATTATACAGAGGTCGTCTACAGCCTTACTGATTCAGTGCAACTGAATAATAGTCTATCACTCTCATGTTACATTACACCTGTATGGTTTCTCTAAAAACTAAAGGGTACATTCCATTAAGTAAGTTCGTTTTTGAGATCTTCAGGTCATCATATTGATTATAGCAAGTGTTTTAGATGGAAACGTCTGCTAAATGAAATAAATGTAAATTATGTATATCTTGAAGCTGTGAATGAAGCGTCTATCACTCTGTAGCAAAGATGAAATCGTTTTGATACAAATCAAGAGCAGTAGCAATGATAAGTTTGGATCCCTCTGCCAATGGTTTTTGAGCTTTGTGAAATGTGAATCTCAAAGTACTCTTTCCTTTCACAGAAATCGGCAGCAGATTGTGTCAGTAGTGGATTCAGTGGCACTCTGATCCCATATAAATGTGATCTGTCTGTAGAGGATGACGTGTTATCCATGTTCTCCTGGATCAAAGTTCAACATCAGGGCATTGACGTGTGCATTAATAATGCTGGTTTGGCTCTCCCAGAGCCTCTGTTGAGCGGCAAAACCAGTGGCTGGAGGACTATTATGGATGTATGTACCTCAGATAAGCAGTTTTCCTCATCTAACATGCAAAATGAGTCATACTAGTCATTGCCATATGTTCCTATTTTGCAGGTAAATGTCATTGCCCTGTCCGTGTGCACCCGTGAGGCTTACCAGTCCATGAAAGAAAGAAAAATTGATGATGGTCATATCATTAATATCAACAGGTACCAGTGATTTTTTTTGCACCCTTGTTCTATGTACTCATTTTCCTGTCTATGTTTAGACACAAAAGCATTCGGTGTCTTAAAATCATTTTTTTAGTATTTGTGGACACCGGGTCATCAACAGTGCTGATGCACACTTCTACACCGCCAGCAAATACGCAGTGACGGCTCTCACAGAAGGTTTGAGGCAAGAGTTACGAGAAGCCAAAACCAACATACGTGCCACAGTAAGAGCAGGAGGGTCAAGATGTGCTTCTGTTCAACACTTTATTTATGTAATATGATTACTGCATGTCCTATTGCAAGACTTGTTGGTATTAAGTGTGCTGTTTCTTTAACAGTGTATTTGTCCTGGCATAGTGAAGACAGAATTTGCCTACCGACTCTTTAGCGAAAACCCAGAAAAGGCTGCTGCTACTTATAAAAGTGAAAAGGTATAGACAAACTCTGATTCCTTATATGTTGAAGGTCATCATTGATGTGTTTAAATATCATATTTACAGTGCCTACAAGCAGTTGACATCGCAAACGCAGTGGTGTATGTCCTGAGTGCTCCTCCTCATGTTCAAGTAAGCATCATCCATCACTGGAGAAACTGTTTGTCCTGTTAATGTTTGCTGTCGCTTAATCAATGTTCAGATTATGAGATGAATCAGATATTTTGGAGATAAGAATTTGTCAGGAATTAGAATAATTGCTGTTCTTTGTCGTTTAAACTGCTGTCAATTCAATTTAATCGAAAATAAATTTGAGAAGCAGTTGAAAATGTCTGCATTGGATGTTTTAGGTAATATCTTGATTTAATGGCTGAATTGTGTAATATAATAGTTTTTCCTTGCTTTTGTGTAGATTGGTGACATTGAGATCACGCCAGTGGATCAGTCGATGTAACGGGCTCAAGATAAATGGGATCAAACATCTTGACACACTGTGAAAGAATTTGAAGTACAAAACTAAATAAATCTATAAAATAATTATTGCTCAATTTACTAGTATGTTTAGAAATAAAGTAAATTTACTATACTATATGTATTGTAAAAGTTACAAGACTGGCAAAAATTTTGATTTATTTTAAAGGCTGTTTTAATTAAATATTTTTTTAAAAATCATCGTTGCAAAATGTGGTATTACTGACATATTGCTAAACATTTACAAAGAATCAGTGCTGATTTCAGCTCTGAATTTGCAGCTCCGCATTAATGGTTTACATTGCATCAATGGCTTTGATCAAACTTAATTAATAAGTAAGTTATTGACTTACTTAACACTCAATTTTCTTCTGAAGACTTGAACTATAGTGCAGTGTTTCAATCGTTATTCACTTTAATTATAAGAACAGCAAGGATATTCTTCAAATATTTAGCTGTTTCATTGATAGAGGAAAGTCATGTGCATTTAAACTGATATTTTTGAATTGCCAGTATATCCATATCTAGGATAATGATTTTGAATTTTTGATAATTTGTATTTTTATTCCTAAATTGTGGGTGTGGGAGGAATTTATTACCAAATAGCTCTTCTGGTTTTCTGGTTCTCTCTGAAACCAAATATGACGTCTATTGAAAACTGAAAAGTAAACTACTGAAAGCGTTATCATGCCAAGATTGGAAAACAGTACCTTAATAAATTATCTTGTCAAGCATGGTTGAAGTTAGTAAAAGAGTCTAGATGCCTCGTTTTCCTCCAAAACCATAGTATAGTTTTGAAAGGTATTAAAAAACAAGTAGTACTTTTCTGTGTGTTTATAGTGTAAATGACAATCATTCAACTGATTTTTGCACTTGCTTTCAGTTCAGAATCTATGGCTGCTTATGGCCCAATGTTTCCTCCTCATGCATGATTGGCATCTCAAGGAAAAATGCCTAGCAACCAGAAATGTTCAGCCCTGTTAATGCTGTGAGGGAAGCATTGTTTTGCCATTAAAAATGCCTGCTTAAAAATGACAAAACATAGATGAGTTATTTAGCCACTTATCATACTTTTTACCCACTTGACATTCATTGGAGTTCCTCTGTGGTCTTAGATGACCTGTCACGTCTCTTCTAGGCATGCGGACCGAACGTGCAGTTACTCAGCAAAAGCCTCTTGTTCTCATGGGAACACGGTCCCGCCCTCTTAACCCCATTTCCATGACCATAACAGCACGAAACGCTGCGGAACCAATCGTGGATTTTCTTTCATGCTTTGTAAATGAAACTATTGTACTGTTTTTGGAATGTATATCATTTCATAACGTCTACGCCCTCTGAATGTTGGATTATTATTCCGTGTCTGGGAACCACGGAGCTGGTATAAGACTCCACATTGTTTTCACACACTCGTTCTGAAACTGCTGAGTACGGCGGGGTCGCCGAGGAGGAAGTTGGTGTGATGCAAAATGGTGTGATGTTCGGCTCAGGCCACAATGTGAATAAATTTGGGCGGTCCCTCATTTGAATAAAGGAAATCCCACATTGGGCTCCCTTGAGTAGTGTATATTCCAAGTGTACGTGTTTGAAAACCGTCGAAATATATATTCAGTGGCCCCAACTTTAATAGTCAGAGGTCAGATCCCCCAAACCCCATAATGCACACACTGGTTAATATATGTCCAAACCTCTACTTTAAGTAATTCCTAATTCATATGCATTGTTGTTGCACTGTGGCTTGAATCAGAACTTCAGACTTGCGATTCTGCAAACTAAGGTCTTGCTTTCTAACAAGAGCATGTGAGGGTCAGCTGATAGGAGATTTGAATCCAGTGTTACAATACTCATTTAATGTCAGATGGAGGGTGAGGTACCTAAAGCAGATTATCCTTTGAGAAGAATGTGACCTGTTCTGCTTAAGTCCACTGGCAAAGGCCTAAAAAGGCCAAAGTCTGTGCAAGAACAAAGACTATCTTAAACGGACTCAGTGCACTGCAGATACATGGCTGGGGGGGGGGTAGCTGTTAATAATCAGGTTACCTGGAGGAACACAACTTTTTGTTTATTAAAAACAAAAACCATACTGTGAAGAAAAGAAATGTTTTCTCAAAGCATTCTAATGGAAGGACCACCAGTGCTCTTATATACTTTATTCAGCAATCATGTTGAGAAACACATGCTTTATAAAACTGATCCGATCTATCAGTCTACCATCAACAGAGTTATAAAAACAGAGTAGGTAAAAACATGCTGCTTATTAAAACAATATCGTATGGCAGCCTAGAAGATAATAAAAAAAAAGTTTGGTCGCACCATGCGGAGCTTCTTGAGTTTCATTCTTTCTTAACTTTTCCACGCTTTTCTCGATGTCCTCGCTCCCTGCTTCTCTTCTTTTTCGTGGTCCTAGGTCTGCGGGTTGCCGTGGATGCAGTGTTAGTCTGTAGGAGAGGAAACATTGGTGCTGTGTTCCTCTCCGGATCCTTCAACTGAAACTCAGTGTCCTTTTCGATCAGACTCGGGAGGGGTGTGGTGTCTGCAACATCAGGCAAAAAGGCTTCATAGCAGATTTTGATTACACGCCTTCCTTTGTTCTTCCTACCATTGGTGTCCTTCAAACTTTCCGTTGGGTTTTCAAGTCGGTCCAATCCCAGTCGCTCTAGTACATCGGTTGGCCTCACAGTTGCAGAACCTGTGAACAATAGTGGATCCTGAGAGCTGATATCACGAGGAGGTTCTTCTGTAGAGGAGGGAATGATTTTCCTCATTCTCTTTCTTCCTTCTCTCTGCCTTGAACTTGGCCTTTTGGTTCTAACAATGGGTGAATTTTGTGCTGTAGTAACCACAGGTCCGTTTTCTTCCAAGTGCATTGTACTTAGCAACATCTCGTTTCTTACGGCGCCTGCTGGATGCTCAGGTTTTGACGTTACGAAGCTGACACCTTCAGACGGACTAGTCGAGAGAGTTTCTTCCTTGGCTTCCGTGGGAGGGTTGTTTTTTCTTTGATTTTTCTTTCTGGTTCTTTGTCTCAGCTTAGCTCTGGTCTTATCGCGGACAGCTGGGGTAATGTGAGCTGCAGGCGAGGTGGAGACTAACTCTGTGTCGTTTGCTTGTCTGTGCTCTAGAATCTCTGGTTCTTTATCTTTGGTCTTTATTGAGGTGGTAATGGTAACAACATCCTGATTATCATTCACTGTCCTCTGAGGATCGTCTCTCATCATCTTATTTCCTTCGGAGTCTAGCTCACTGTTCATGAAATTGTTTTCTTTTATTCTAAACCGATTCATCTTTGCTGCTTCCTCTGCAAAGTTGTTCTTACCCATGACCTCCTCTGTCTGACCGGTCGACGGCGCTCCGGTCGTCCCTTCGTCGACCTTCAACACAGCGCTAAGTTTTTTATTCTTCTTCCTGCCTTTACCCTTTCCTCTTTTCTTCTTGTTCTCTTTTTTCTTCTTGCTGGAATTTTTCTTCCTCTTCTTCTCTGACGTCTGAGTTTCTCCTTTGCCTGCGTCTGCAGACGAGCTTTGAGACGTGGAGACTGTGGCGAGCACTTTAATGAAATCCTCTGCTGCCGTCACCACGTTTGTGAGCGAGGGCTCCTCAGGGGCAGCGGTCTTTGAGAATGATGACTGCGTGGTGCTTTCAGAGGATGTTGTGTTCTGCTTTTCTTCGTCTGATTGTTTCTTCTTTGGAGGAGCGATAGTCAATACATCAATGACATCAATGCCTCCAAAGTCATAAGGGATTGATTCTTTAATCACTGCCACAGGAACTCTGTCATACTTTTTACACCTTCATGATGGAGAGAAGAGTAAAAACTGCATTAATTGGGCTATTAATTTGGCTACTGTAGATTGTGCGCTAGAATATAAGAAAGGAATTTGTATTACATAGAATTTGATACTTACACCCCATACCAGTGACGCTCAACACACTGCTCTTCAAATGAAAACTCGAAGCAAGGAACTTCGATCACATTAAAGAAGGCTTGTCCAACCACTCGGGATGAAGTGTCATTGACAAGTCTCAGGCATTCCTTCAAGCTGTAAGATGCAGATGTAAGGATATAAATTAGCTTAAATAAATTTAGAGATGATTTCAAAATGTCAGCATTTACATTTGATTGCAGGTCTCAAATTTTTTTTGAAAACATACATACACTGTAAAAATTGTTAACCTGCTGCAAACATTTCTGCCTGATCTAAGCCTTACATTTGGTTATCCTTATGACGGTTCTATGAAAAATAATTTTCAGTAAAAATTAATTGGTGTTGATTGTTGTAACCTCAAGTGAAGCACGTTAATGTTTAGTAGGTAGCTAACAAATATAAAGATATTTTTCAGATTTTTCCGTCATTTTTCCATCATTTTAGTCATTCAGATGAATAGAATAAAATTAAAAAACACAATTAATAGAAAGTTGTGCATATAGACAACAGTAGGATTTTTTGAAGTGTTTAAAGTAGCTTTAAATGAAGTATTGCATGTCAGGCTGTTGTCATCTATCATCTGTCAAATCTGGACCAGATCAAACTTACGCGTTGTCGCAGTCGCAGTGGCTGAGGGAGTGCCATTTGAAGTTGGTGTATCCATAATTGGAGGAGAACGCATGGATGACATATGGGCAGTGATCGTGAACGCGGCAACATCTGTCAGTTTCTTCGAATTCGCCTGAGGGTGAAAAAGAAACCACATGCACAGAATGCCTAAACACCTGCTACAGTATGAAAATGAAAAAAAATAATAGTCTACTGAAGTCAGTGAATTAAAGTCAACTCACCTAAGTGATCGTAATGATCTGCGATGTTTCCTGCACCACACCAAAGTGTCCCGGGATACGTGAAGCCTCGCTTGGTTCGCGTCTTTTTATTGTTCGCAGCATCCGAGTTCGGCTCTTTTGCTTGTTTTGTTGTCCTGATCACATTCCTGTCGCCTTTCGATTTCAGCTTGCCACAGTTAGCCTTCGCCTCGGACACCCCAGTCAAACTCATCTTCAAATCCGAGCTCATTTGGTTCCTCAGCCCCAGTCTGCACACGTGCATGAAGGATTTAACTTGCATTTGGTTTTGGCTCACAGAGCAGTCGACCAGACGGCCCTCAGAGTCGTGCACAGAGCGAACCTCTTCAGCCCCATCGGTGACCTGATGGAGATGATACTCTCCCACAACCGAACTTTTGGCGCAAAGGGTGTTGTTGAGCATGTAAAAGAGCTCTTTGCTCTCTTTTTCTGCATCTAAAGCTTGGTTTAAGAACTCGCCTTTAACAAAGTTCCTGTCTAAATAAGACAGAAACACGAAAAACACGGACCACATCGCGGCGGGCGGCAGTTTCAGCACCACGGAGTCTCAGACAGCACCGCACCACTCCTGTCCGACGAGTACCGGATTATTTCACCGGCTGCCGTGGGTATTAATATATTGCCGGTCAATAATGGGAGGGGTCTGTCATTTAATTAACCCTTTCATCCTCCAATGAACTTGAATACCCTAATGTGCATCTGTTTCCTCCTCCTGGCGTCCCTGTGGCAAGCGAACAATGTGCAGTGATTTCCAATGGTCGGTTGCACCTTATGTATTTGCAAAAGGCAAATTCGTATTTCTGATTTGCGAGAGGGAAAATTTTGCAAGGCAAAAGGGTATTCTTGTTTCATTTCTTTTTAAAAGTGGCCTAAATAAATGCTTTGTCGAAACCACATTTTGTATTATTGTTATTATTAGTCTTTTTTTATTACATTTTAAGACTATAGAAACCATGGCATTAAAACATAAAACAGAATTAGGCTACAGGTAGGCAATTTAAGGCAAATTTGGGTATGTATTCTACAAAGACGTTCTAAACGAAAGCTTGGAGATAGCCTTGGCTATTCTTTGTAGATAGAAGTCAAATACTTTGTTTTCAAACATCGTTTAATTAACCACAACGAGATTGATTTCTAGGGAAACGATCGAAATAATTATCTGTTTGATATAGCTTTGCATCAGAATTAGTAATTATTTATTAGTTTGTTATGTATTTACACATCACAAATATATCACAAAAGTTTGTATTTTGATTAAAACCTATTTGAGTTAAGCTTATTGCACTAAGGGCGTTGTATCAGAACTACAGAATATATATTTAAATAAATGACTTTCGAGCCCCTGAAAGTCATTGATGGACTATACTCAGAGTAAAAACAACCATGTCTACAAATACAACAGGACTGTACACTCTTAAAATAAAGGAGCTTCACGATGCCATTGACGAACCTTTTTGTCTAAGTGGTTTTATAAAGAACCTTTAACATCTGAAGAACCTCTTCTGTTTCACAAAAGGTTCTTTGTGCCGAAAGAAAAGAAGGTTCTTCAGATTATATAGGCCTATATATATATATATATATATATATATATATATATATATATATATATATATATATATATATATATATATATATATATAACCTTTGACTGAATGGTTCTTTGTGGAACCAAAATGGCATCGCTGTAAAGAACCATTTGAAGCACCTTTATTTTTAACAGTATAGCTTGTTTTTCTTAACTAGGTTATTTTAAATGTATGTTCTTTTAATCAAGCCGGGGTTGTTGTGTGCACGCGTACCGGAATTTGTAATAATGAATGTAGGGCGTAATGGATATGTGTGTTTTGACCGCAAGTAACCCCATCTCTCCCCACACCTCGAGATTTACTTTGGTGACGCAGCAAGGAGGAGGTTCCTTTGGCGCTTTCCATAGTAACAAGAGATGGGGTGATTCTTCCGACCCAACGAGATTGGGCATTCTAATTTCACAAAAGGAATGGGTAGTGACCTAATTTGGAACAGTGGGCTTTTCTGTTTTTCAATGCAGACCAATGAAGACTCGTGCAGTTACTGAACATCAGTGTCTTTTCCTATGGTTACAAGGTCTTAACTTTGGGACTTTAACAGACGCAGGCGCCAGTAGAGTGAAAAAGAGTCATTTAAGAAGAGAACGCACGTTTGTCCTTGTCCATATGTAAATAAATTTGCAATTTTTCGTGGCTATTGCTTTCAAGCTATTCAATATGTAGCTTTCCATAGTAGCTATTTCTAAGAAAAATATCATATGATAAAAACCGTTCATCCCAGAGCCAATTTATTTTAATTAATTTCTATTTATTACTATCTAACGACATTGCTGAGAAGGGTACAAACAACGAACTAACAAAATCACCAAATAAATCAGGAATTGAGTATGTGCAAGTCCAAAAGCAAAATATTTATGGTCGGCTTTCAAAGAGCTCCTATTGAGTCCAACAGTGGGCTTTGGCACAGAAATCGGATTGGTGGGGGAGGAAACAAATGATGTAAAATCACCAGAGGCAACGTGCGACATTGTTGGAAAATCAATCCGATGTAGTATTAATTTAATAAGCTACTCATTAAAAACTTTTGCCAGGATATTAATCTCTGCGTGATTCACATACTTGACGAACTGTTACTTCATACCAGCACACTGTAATTTAGAAACAGTGCATTTTCTTTACAATGTTTGTGATCTACAATAGCACATCAGTTCTTGGAGTATAAATCTGAAGCCTGAGGTATACAAACATAAAACGTTGCATGACTGCTCATATCTGATGTACAGAGGAATCCATTAACCTAAATTTTACATGATTTTCGGATATAGGTCAAAAAAGGAACAGTATTATATTAAACAATGAAAAAAAAATTAGCTGCTCAATCAAGATGTCACAATGAGAAATCTCTGCAGAAAATAAAACGTAGGCTAAAAAGGTTCAATAATAAAATGGTCCATAACATCATAATTTCGATCTTTTGTGGAGGTTTTGTGGAGGTTTGGCACTTTGCACAAGAATCCTTTTTTTTTTTTTTTTTTTGTATGGGTTTCTTTATATATTTTCCATGTTATAGCCTAGTTACTGCCGTTCATTCAGCAGTTATAAAATATCTGCTTCCATCTTAAGCTTTCTTAACCTGATTTGTATTGATGACGCTAAAGGCCTATTGTTATAGCTATTTTACCGAAATGCATTTTTACGGTAGGCTACAGATAAAACATCACAGTGATCTTTCTAAGTCAAATTCAGTATTCCAATATAGGCCTACGTGATTTCTGTAAGAATATCTCAAAGCCTGTTTAAATTCTCTTGGTTTTCTTTATCACAGGTAAATTAAAAATGTTTGGGAAATGCAATGAAGTTACCTTATTTTGGCCTCACTTAAACAAATGTAGGTTTGTGTGCGTCTGTGTGATGTACCTGGTATTCACTAAAATTCCCTCTAGCCTACATTATGTGGACCAAATTTCCCCATGCATATGGCTAGCTAATACCAGTAAATGTTGACATCATGGGGACTTTTTTATTTATTTATTTTTTTTAAGAGAACAACTTATAAATCATATAGAAGTGTTTAGAAAATCAAAAATAGCAGAACGTTTTCTGTGATGTGTGTATTTGAAAGTTACAGTTTTGTAATTAGCTCGCTGTGATTACAAGCCACTTATCCCACACAATTGGACAGTAGGCTACTTTTCTTCACTGCTACAAATTTCATGACTGATTTCACGTCTTTGTTCTGAAATAAAAACGCCGTATTTTTTGTTAAGAAATAGGATAATTCTTAAACCTGTACACGTTTTATAGGCAATCCTCACTCTTTCTGAATTTCTCATATTTCTACTTTTCCCCTGTGCTTGATCACTGGGTAAAAAAACTGAGTGACAGCTGTCACTTGGATGATATCGCGGAGGGATATTATTTTTTCTTCATGTGGCACTCCGGTTCAGGACACGCCAAGTGCGGATAGATATATAAGGTAACGTTTCTGAGCTTTTATTAAACCATATCTTGGCCCAACATTCTTTCTTTCTTGAATCTTTACTGCCTAGTCTAAAAAGCATCTCGTAGAACACTAGACAGCTCAACCCTTCTTTGATTTGACTGGCTATCGCCAACCTGGCCAGTGGTGCAGACAATCGAACATATACGTTTTTAAAATCGAGTAAATCTTTTTAGAACCGTTTTGTCATCCCTGGAACTAGGCTCAGTCCATATAAATATAAGAGAGGCGCCTAAGTGCGTTGCTGTGCGTTATCAAACATTTACAGTTTTGTTCGCATTAGGATATCCCTTTAAACGTTTATAAGGGGAGAAAAACACCAAACGTGTGTTTAAAATCAGAGACACAGTAACCTAACGGAGTAAACACCGTCTCCAGAGCTCTGGTTTGTGGCTAATGGTTAAGCGATGACTCTGGGAGAGACATGAAAACGCCCACTAGATACTTGAACTCGACACCAAATACACGCCGTTACCGGGGGAGTTTTCACAAGTCTAACGGTCTCTCCAGAATGGATGTTTTAGCAGTTCCCCAAATGAGAGAAGAGGGCTGGTACTTGTCTCTTATGGCACCAAACACAAAGGGTCCAAAGTTTGCATGGCTTGATCCATCAAGACTCTATTGCAATCCACAGGTAAACATTCGCTCTTGTTGCACGTCAAACTTGACCCAGTACGTTTTTAAATAACTTGATGTCTGGATAATAAAGACAAGTTAGAATGTGATTGACTGCCATGGGTTTTCTAGTTTATAGTCTCTGCTCACTGTTTTCTGTCACTCTTGACTGATCCAGGCACTGTCAGATTGCGTAAAAGATCTTCTCAAACCATTCCAGAATGAGACCATTGACCTGGTAGCTGGAATAGATGCCATGGGCTTCATCCTCGGTATAAAACTTTCTCTTTTGTAGCTGGTGTGGAGCAAGACAGTCTGAAATCAAGAGTATTTTTAGCTCAGTGCACATGTTGGTGTATATATAACACCTCTGCAAACAGGCTAAATATAGAGTGGGATATCAACTTAGGACTATCTCTAAAACCTGACTTAATGAAATGTATGAACTTAAATGTAATTTTCTATTCCATGTGAAAAAAAGATTTTATTTGTACTTTCTCCTGTAATTATTTCAGGGTCAGCTGCGGCCATAACTTTAGGAAAAGGATTTTTGGCCATTCGAAAAGCAGGACACTTATGTGTTCAAACTCAAACTCAGGACTACAGCGACTACTCTGGACGAGAGAAACTGATGGAAGTGCGTGTTGATGTGTTAAAGCCAGGTACTGATGTATGTAAACTCCTATTTTGTCACTATAATGGTTGATAATGTGGGCTATACTGAAATAGAAAAGGCCAAGTTGCAAGTTAAAAGACACCTTAATCAAATAAATGTTGAGTTATTAAGTGATTTATACATTTTCAATCAGCTCATATGTCCTGTTTTACTACATAATCCCAGTGTATTGCTTAATGACTGCTGAGCCATGTGTATTCAGATGTTTCTAATTACACATCTACTTCTTAGTAACACAAAATGGGATATTATAGGTTTGTTATGATGTACTTCAGGTCTGCGGGTTCTTATAGTTGACCAGTGGATCGAGACTGGAGGAACTATGAGAGCAGCTATCAAACTGCTGGAGAATCAAGGAGCTACTGTCGTAGGTAAGCATAAGACAGCTAATAAAATAAAGCGAAGAAATGTTATGAGAGATTTTGAACTTATCCACTGCCCCTCTCCACCCGAAACCTTTCTTTGATGTCGATTCTCCCTTTAGGGAGCTATTAAAATAAATAATGTAACCGAAATATGACTGGTGAGTTTATTGACATTCTTGTTATACTTGTTGCTACAAGATACAAAACAAGGGATTTGGACAGCTTCTTTCTGTGAGAGGGTGTAATAGCTCTTACTCACTAATCACTTATCAGTAGACTTGATTAAGATGGTAAAATGAGTTCTATTATTTCTTTATTCTTTGTAGGCATTGCCGCTGTGGCCATTGAAAACAGTGAGGGAGGAAAGTGGCTAAAGGAAAACTATAAATATTCCCACTGCATTCCAAATGAGCTGCAATCTCAGATTGACAGTCAGTACTTGGAGTCTTTTAAGAACTTTAGTGGCTAAATATTAAGAAATCATGGAGAAAAAAATAATAAGTCAGTCGGCCCTTGAATCAGCTGCAGTTTGTGACATGTATTATTATATGTGAAGAGGTATGAATCTTGTGAGGACTGATCTCTATAAGCTTGAATGAATTTGATTCAGTACATTCGTCATGTTTTAAAAAATTATTTGTCATATTGGTCATAAACATGTCTGTTTTTGTTGTTGTTACACTAAAATACCAATAGAGGTCACTATCATATTACTAACTTGAAAATGCTCAAATGTGACCCTAGACCACAAAACCATTCTTAAGTGTCAATTTTTCGAAATTGAGATTTATACATCATCTGAAATAAAGCTGAATAAGTAAGCTTTTCGTTGATGTAGGGGTTGTTAGGATAGGACAGTGTTTGACCGAGATACAACTATTTGAAAATCTGGAATCTGAGGGTGCAAAAAAAAAAATTAAATATTGAGAAAATCGCCTTTGAAAGTTGTCCATATGAAGTCCTTAGCAATGCATATCACTAATCAAAATGAAGTTTTGAATGAACATGTTCATGGTAGGAAATTTACAAAATATCTTCATGGAAAATGAGCTTTACTAAATATTCAGAATTTTGGTATAAAAGAAAAATCAATAATTTGACCCACACTATGTATTTTTGGCTATTGCTACAAATATACCCCAGCGACTTAAGACTGGTTTGGTGTTCCAGGGTCATAAAATAAACAATTATGAATTTCATATAAATGAAAGATTTAATCAAAATAGTAACAGTATTAAAATCAGTAATTAATCAAAACAACAGTATTGCTATGATATATCAAATCAATACCCATTTTATTTATTGTGAGGTGTTTTAAAAGAATTAAATATATGGCTCAGTTCAGGAAAAACAATTTTATTTGGAATAAAAATGGCAATCACATAAAAAAAAGTATATAAGCCCTAAAACTTTTAAAATCTTTACAGCAAGAATTTGAACCTAATTAAAAAATGGATATAACTTCAAGGAAAACTACCCTTTTAATAAACAGGACTTTTGATATAGAAAAATATATTTATCGCTGTTTATTGCTTTTTGTGCAACTCATGCATGATCCTCCTGTGTACCTTTTAAAATCCCTTCTGAATGTAAACTAAGCAAAATGTGAAATAAAATGTATGTTTAATCAACAGTGTAATAATCACTGATAATGACTGAGCATAAATTGTGCATAGAAGTCTTGGGAAAACAGAGTAAGGCTTTACCACAAAAATGCAAACCTCAAGTTTTCCAACGAAGGAATGTTTTCTTTCATCCAGCAGATATTCAGTTACACGTTATGAATAACAAACCACGCTGCTCTCTGTACAGTCAGTTTCTTATCTAGTAGATTCTCCCTATGTATATATGTATATTTGTGTGTATGTTTTGCTTTGGTACCATTATATGTTGGTGCAAATGATGGCATTTTTACATGGCCAGTCTTTACTGACAACAGTTGGGCTGTTTCTTCTTGGAAGTTGCATACAGGCTATTTGGGTTGCTGTTGATTTCTGTGTGGCAGAAAAAAAAAATCATTCAAATTCAAAGATAACATTATCATATACATACTGTTCACCAGTGCATCTTATTCTACAGAAAATCACTGCTTCATGATCTTTTATATGTAATACCTTCTGAATGACTTTTCTCTATTAATGAATTCAGGTCACTCAGACAGGTGAAATAATATATTTAGCTTCTTTTCATGATGCAATACAATTCCAGTGGATTAAATAATTTTGTTGAAGGAATAGTTCACTTAAAAAAATGAAATCTGGCTGAAAATATAATCACCCCCAGGCCATCCGAGACGTAGATGAGTTAGTTTTTTTCATTGGAACAGATTTGGAGAAATTTAGCATTACATTAGTTACTCACTGATATGGATCCTTTGAAAGTGAATGGGTGCCGTCAGAATGAGAGTACAAACACCTAAGAAAAACCTCACAATAATCCATATATAATCCTCCATATATATATATATATATATATATATATATATATATATATATATATATATATATATATATATATATATATATATATATATATATATAAAGTTAAGAAATGTGCACAGAACAAGCACTATTTACATGAAAAACTGTCTGATGAACATTTTCACAAGAGGAAGCACTGTTGTAGATTATGGATTGACATTTTCAAGTTAAAATGCCTTGATGGATTTGTTTCTTACAGACACAGCTTTTCCTTTACAAGACATTTAATTGATTGACTGGAGTCATGCAGTTTACATGTGGATTACTGTGATGTTTTTATCAGCTGTTTGCACACTCATTCTGACGGCACCCATTCACTGCAGAGGATCCATTGGTGAGCAAGTGATGTAATGCTACATTTCTCCAAAACTGTCCGTAAATGTCTTTTCTTCCATTTTTGGGTGATCGTTAATGTACTTACGAACAACTTCCCCAATACGTCTGGATCCACTTTTCTCCAGTTCTGCCAGGACATTGGCCTCAAATGTTAAAGATGCCACTCTGAAGAAAAACTCTGTCACATTCTCCCCTACAGTGACAAAAACAGTCCTTAAACAACATAAACAGAAGCAACTTCTATCTAGGGTTTACAAAATACTTTAAGTGACTTTGTAATACACTACACAAAACTGCTACAAACCCCATTTAACATATCAGTCTCGCTAGTCAGCAACTCACCAGACAAGGCGGACACAGCCCAGTACTCTGCTTTCATCTGATCGGCCAGTTTAATGGCATCCTGCTCAATTAGTGTATACTGTGCAGGAGACTGGAGGAAAGACACAGTGGTAGGAAGTATACGGAAGGAGATTGTACTGGATTATGCTTGGCCATGATTTTAAGTATAATGTCAATTGAAAATAATTACAATGGTCACTCACACTCAGATCTTTCTTTGTGCCTACTAAGAAGAGTAATACACTGGTAGGATCATTCTCTTTCATCGCGTCCTCCAGCCATTGCCTTTAGAAGACGATACATTTCAATGTGTGAAGCACGCCGTGTATTTCACGCAATTACTGCGATGATGTCATTTACCTTGTATGCTCCAGTGAAGCCACATCAGTCAAATCGAACACAATGATCACGGCTGTAAAACAGGAATGGGAAAAGAATATGAATTCCTCATATTAAAATAAATAAATAAATTACTTTTAAAAAATAATATTTTTTTAATAATAATGAAAAGACATTAAATTTAATGATCTAATTACACGATAATTATACTTTTATTACTATTACCAGAGGTTCTACATTATTGTATATTGACTATCGTTAGACACAACTAGTATTTAGTATTATATTTATTTGCATTATTTAATATTATTTTCAGGTGAGTCGTATACCTTGAGCTCCTCTGTAGTATGTCGAGGCAATGCATTTAAATCTCTCCTGTCCTGCAGTGTCCCACCTGAACAGTTAAAACAAAAACCTATTTGAAATAACTATAGAAATGACTGGTTTATGGATAGCTGGACTGTCACAGAATTCACTTACAGCTGTAAACTGAAAGGGACCCCAAGAACTTCAAACCTCTCCATTTCAAAGTCCACACCAATGGTGGCCTTGTAATTTTTGTCAAAGACATCTTTACAAAATCTAAAACATAGAAAAGTTCAACAGAATAACGTGCTGTATTAACCCAAACAATCACTAAAAAGCAAGCTGAATTCTTTGATACAGCTATTAAACGTTAACAGATTTGCTCACCTATTAATCAAACAGGTTTTCCCCACCGCCAGATCACCCACTACAATGACCTTGGAGATCTTAAACCTACTGGACGAAAACAAGAAAAGGCACTGGATAAATCAATGCTGGACAATCCATCCAAGCAGTTCTGAAACTCTCCCGAAACCACCGATTCCTCAGAAGCGAACATCTCGCTCACCCCACAGTTCCTGTCCTCTGCTGCTGACAGGCCGTCTTCACCTTGCTGTGGAATTCATCGTCTGTGTTCAAAGCAGCACCTTTGTTGAAGCACTACAACAGGAGTGAATATTAACACTCGGCTGAGGAAATGGATTTCAGATGGTTTGGTCTGGATGGGTTTCAGAACAAACAATAGCTACATTGAGTGCATTGTGTGTAAAGCATGTACCTTAGGAAACTGGCTGATAATGCGGTCTTTCCGTACAGGGGGCAGTACGCTCATGATGATGCTTCTACAGGAAAAACACAAAGTTATGAATCACAGCTTGGCATTTTGTAACATGGCACACCAGGAAGGAATATGAGTAATGTCTGGTCAGGATGAGGCTCTAGCTAGACTTGGAGGAATAAAATAATGGCCTATCTTTGTGTTAATGCAACGGTCTTGAACATGTAGGAACGGGTTAGTTTAAATAGTTGCCCACTTGGTCATTAGAGCAGCATGGGTGATGACTCACTAATCTTTATCTGTTAATCCCAAAGTAAATCAGAGAACAAAGAAAAACCCCTAATTTGTGGCTAAACCTTTTTGCGGTACGTCTTTTTATCTACTTTTGGTGCAATGTGTACGTCTTATACACGTGCAAGATTACATTAACAATAGGTATTAAGTATAGTAGTTTTATTACTAGTACATAAACACTAGTACAAGCACATTTTGAGTACAAACGACAGTCCATCCTTTCTGGTCGATCTCAGTCCGTGCTTCGTAACACTGTAACTCTACAGCTGTTGCTACAAACAAACGCGTGCTTCTTACCTCAAGATGTTGTTTCTGTAAATGGAAAGCGCTAGTTTCCTAAGACAAAGACGTTTGAAACGCCTTTAAGGAAAGGAGAATATAAAGGAAAAGCAAAAAAAAAAAGAGGAGGGGGTATGAGGCGCTTTTAGCATTCATCCATCGAGTAGAGTGTCCAAGTTTCTGAAGGAAGGAAACGGCAGGATACTCCGAGACGGAAGCGCTGTGAACTGCATACAGATGGATCCGTCTCCGTTCCAATCCCACGTCTCTCCCGACCAAAACCAGGAAAGAGGGATAGTAAACGCCCCCTACAGCCCCCAGCGTGATGAGCGTTTACAGAAGATATAATACGTTTAAAGCAGTTCTGGAGATTAAAGGGGGGCTGGGGGAATCCGGGACCCCCCATAAGAAGTAAAAATAGACTTGGGGACTTTAACCTTTAGTTAAAGTAATGACAAATGGTATTAAATTCATGCAATGCATATGGTACATTTCGTGAATTAAATTATTTACAATAATTTAGTCTAATGACTGCTATGTGCAGCCTCCCTGCAAGAACGCCGGCAGCCGATACATAAAAATGTATAACAACAACAATAATAATACAATTGTGGGAATTTTGCATCATCTTCATTAGGAGAAGAAAAAAAAAAACACCAACGCACGCCGCTGAGAACAGTAGTATTGTAGTTTTTAACATAGACAGTAAAATAAATGGACACAGTGACAATTGAAGCCCATTTTAGCTATTTTTAGCACTTCCGTTTCTGATGCGCAGACTCAAACGAAGCTTGATGACGTCAGCAACCTGTCTGACAGATATAAATGTTCTAGTAGCTGTGGGTGCAAACTGCCATCGTTAATCTTGCAGAGACGGCGAGCTTGAGCGGGGAGTTCTTTGGCGTGAGTGAGCAGGAGTAAGTATTCTGATTAATTATTTTGTAGTATTTTAGAATGTAACGCCAGTACGCCATATTAAGTTAATTGCCTGCGAGCTTCTCCTCCTGCCTGTACGGTAATGCGACAGAGAGTTGCGTGGTTATGATGCAATTGTTAGCCTATTTTTGACAAAAACTGTTTCTACGTGGCCATAATGTAACATAGAAGGCAATGGAGACCTTTATACATTGTCGTGTATCTTTAGAAATAAATAATGGACAAACGGAGTCTTTAAACGCCTCAGATGTAAAGTTATTCGCTGTCAAAGTGACGCCAAAATGAATGGGAGTCAATGGGAATGCTAATGCAAGTGAAGTTCTGCTACAAGATGGCAGCACGCAGCCGACTTCAACTTCCGGTCGCCTTCCTTGCCGCCTGGTTTTTACCGAGCAAACAGCAGAAATGGCACCGCTTCGCTAAAGATAGGCTCAGATAGCCTATTTCTGACGCACACCAGGTTTTGGAGTGGCCATGTCAAAGTCTGGATTTAACTCAGATGCTGTGGCATGACCTTAAACATTCATGCTCAAAAACCCTCCGATGTGGCTGAATTAAAACTATTCTGCCAAGAAGAGTGGGCCAAAATTCCTCTAGAGCAATGTGAAAGACTCAAAGGAATGTATATATATAATATCAGAATCAGAATTAGTTTTAAGGAATGTTTACACACACAATTAATTTGTTTTAGTGACAGAAGCTCCACAGTGCATCAGAATGATAGTGACAAGACAGGACATAGAATAATAAAAAGAATACACACACACACACGTTTGTTTTTGTGAAAAGTGGGGACATCCCATAGGCGTAATGGTTTTTATACAGTAGAAACTGTATATTCTATGGCCCTACTCCAACCCTACCACTAACCCTAACCCTCACAGAAAACTTTGTGCATTTTTACTTTCTCAAAAAAACTCATTCTGTATGATTTATAAGTGTTTTGAAAAAATGGGGACATGGGTTATGTCCTCATAAGTCACCCTCTCCTTTTAATACCTGTGTCATGCCCATGTCATTATACAGAGTTGTGTCCTGATATGTCACAAAAACAAGAGCACACACACAAACATACATGCACACACACACACACACATGCATGCAGGACCTGAAACTAAAACTTTTTAGCCACATCTGCCAATGGCTGGTGATAATGGTGACCGGCCACAAACATTTTTCATGGACATGAAACTGTTTTTGCAGCTGCTGCTAAACATATTTAATAATAAAAAATGAAATAATAAATAATAAAAAAAAAAAATTCATGTAATAATAAACAGATACTTTTTTATTTTTTATTTTAACGATACCGATACTGCTTTTAATTTTACATGTGTATGTGATTTTTCAAAAGAATTTTAATTGAAATATATAAATAATTATTAATATTACACTTAAAGGCAAATTACATACATTTATATCAACAGTTTGTCAGAATATTAATACATTTTGCTAACTATATCAAAGGCTGCATCTGAAGGACTCGGGCCGGTCAAAGAGAGCACTGTTTAGCTGTGACAGCTGCTGCTGAACATTGAGCTGTACTATGCCTTTTTTTTACATGATCACCATGTTCAAGAAAATAATCTATATAAAATCTCACCTTTAAAAGATATCAGTCTGCATTTGAATGACTACATGTATCTGTATTTTGTAGTTTTTCATATGTATCATTACATTATTCAATTAAGCTCCAAGCCAATTCCTGCATTTAATGTTGTAATCCAACAAAGGACACGGCAAACCAGTTTAACTTACCTGGCCTCAGTACTGGCTAAGCCTGAGATATGACAGCATCTCCCTCAATTATAACATTAAACACAAAAAAATGAGCAATACTGGCTCCAACTATCCTGGCAGGATGTTCCTCTTGTCAGCTCTTCTCTAGCACTGTTGCTATGCACCAGAGCGCTAATCAGGAATCTCTGGTGTTGCAATTAGGAAATCCTGCGAAGGCAGAGCATCTTTCACACACTTCAGAGGGCCCTTCAAGGCCTGGCCTTCGAAATCCGTGGCTTCCGAAGTATGCACACTCAACTTTGGGACACAGCTTGTGGCTCATCATGGGAGTGGGCTGTTATTCCCATATGAAACGAAACCCCCTTTCAACATAGGTATAATAAATAACATTAACTATCCAATGAGACAAATGCTGTGGCAAACCCTGCCTAGCCTTACTGTACTAGAAAAAAAGCTTTCCTCAAAGACTGAGTACAATTACAGAGTATGCAATGCCCTCACTGAACACAGGTTAAGTAACTGCTCCTATTCTGCATGTGAGGAAATGGTTAGCACTGAACCGCCTCCAGTATCTGAATTGTAACTGGGGCTTAAATACTTTTGGAAAAAATGCAGGGTTAGGCTAAGATGAAACGGGAGTTACTACTGCTAACAATCTCCACAAACAGAGAGAGCACAGTGTTCTCCTACCTCCTTAAGGCAGAGAGCCAAGTCCATCCAAATCCATGTAGAGACACATTTCAATCTGTTTTTACAATAGGCCCATACTGGGACTTAGTGAGAGAGTTTTATACCAGAGGCAAGTCCGAACTCGTTGCCCGCAGAGTACTGTCTCGACACAGGTCAACTCCCTGTGGACAGCTGTGGCCTAAGGAAGTGACCCTCAGGAACACTTTTCCAAAGGTCTGGGACTTTCAAGGGCAGGACTTGGGCACTGAGCATGCTGAATGGTTGACTTCACGCAACATTGTGATTTCAACAACCATTTATTAAGATCATTTTCAAAATATTATTGCTATTGTGTCATCAAATGTAGTTTAAAAAAAAGGATTTCAGGCAAGAATGTAGTTGTTTGAAGCTCAAATCTGCAGTTTATTTATAGAGACAGCGCCTATTTAAAAATGTGTTTTGCCAATTTCTGAGCCGATCAGCTCCACGTGATCAGAGGAAGCTCAGTGCTCATGTTTACCGATGAGAGCAGTCTCGACTCGGCTAGTCTTTCTGACATTCGCCGCTGGCTCTGAGGTGTGTTTAGAGGTTAAACAAAAAAATATTATTCATTTTGGGTAAATCTAACAGGTAATCTACATATATGTGCTAATACACATTTCTACATTTCTGTAGCTATTAAAGGGGTCATATGATGCTTTTTAAAAGATCATTATTTTGTGTATTTGGTGTAACAGAATATGTTGACATGCTTTAATGTCCAAAAAACACATTATTTTTCAAATACTGTACAGTATTGTACAGTCTGCTCTGATTGGCCATATGACTCGGAAATGTAACGCCTCTTTCCATAATCGCGAGCTTCAACTTTTTAAAATAAATGTAAAAACCGTTAATAATGTCTTTTGTTTTACCATCAGTTCAGAAACTGATCTTATTGTAGGCTTCTTGTACAATGACAAAGATATTCATGCTCATGCTCCCTCTGTATAAGTTACAACTTTAATCTAATCGTTTTAAAACATATCTAAATTAATTAAAATATTATTCAGTAACCCTTGTTCTTCTTAACCGTGTTTCTTAGAAATGTTTTGACGTTCTAAATATAATATGGCGCTTTTTGATGATCTGCTGGTGATCCAGCCTCGCAGCGATGACGTCATCGGCAGCGCGCGCTCCCTCAGCGTCGAGTCTTCAGAGCAGGGGTGAGCAGATGTCAGTATATTTAATTGTAAAATACACTTTACACTGTCTGTTTATGCAACACATACGAGGGCGTTTCTAGAGTACAGCAGTGTTTGTGTGTTTTCCGACTTAAACACCTGAGGAAAACGTTAAATTAAGACTTGTTTATAGATAGCTGGACTGTCGTGATTTCGTGCTGTTATTGAACGTCTCTTGATCTGTGAAGCGAATGAATGCGAAACGATATCAAGTTTTATCAGCTGCAATTTTTCGTAACGTTATTCCTCTTTTGAGATTTATCATAAGCAGATAAAAAAATGGTTATAACCTTTACATTGTTAAAATTGAAACCATCTCCTGCTAAATACTTAATATAATTAGTCTGTATAATGAGTCACGTGTGATTATTTTAAATCTATACAGAAATATGAAGACAGCTATACACTGTAACTTAGTTGTTATAAAATCAAACTATATTTAGATGTGCTTTATTGTAGTTATTTGACTCTAATTGTTAGTCGAGAGATGGGTGTCATTAATGTTTATGCTTGAATTTTTCATTCTTACTGTTATTTATATTTTGGAAGAATTTACATCGTATTCGGTTCCATATTTCTAGACAGATATCTGCTTAAATTTTAATACTGGGCCCAAAAAATAATAATAATGGTATTCATGTTAACAATAGAAAGCAGAAATGCATAGATTGTGTGAATTAACAGATATGGGAGTGCGGTGCTGACGCGGTTAATTTTAATTTAGCAATTTAATCATCTACAAAGAGCTAACATTTTATATTTGTGTGGCTCATAGGACATCTGCTTCACTCGCATAATTGTCTAAATCTATAAATTATTATTATTATTATTATTATTTTATTACGAAGCAAATCTGCTTCTGCCACACAGAAATTCATGTTCAGTGAAGCTCCTCCTGCAAACCCTGCAGAATGAAACACAATGAAGATCCTAAAGAACAAGCAGGTTGGTGTTTATTCTTCATTAATGAGGCTGAAGGTCGTAAAGCTTCAAGCAGATTAAGATTTGTTGTAATATAATACTTTTTTCAATAACATTATGTAAAAATTTTCAATAACATAATTGTGTAGTTGATCACACATATTTAATAGTTCTCCCTACAGAAATGTTGGATTTGTGCCAATAATGTTTTAATAATAATAATAACATTAATAATAATTGAAAGATCAATTTACCTCATTCACGGAGAATATTAGGGACATAATTTACAAAAAAATTATCAAAATGACCAAAAATTGTTACAGAAATGGTCTACTTTACATAAGGGTAACTGAAAATCAACCATTTTTTCTTTTATTTCAGAGTTGATTGAAGAAAACGAGGTGAATGAAGTATTTAGTGTAGTTGAGGAGAAAAATCATACAGAAAATGGAGAAAAATATTTAAGTTGCTCTCAAACCAAACAGAAAGATTTTAAGGAAACCAGAGCCAAGAAATCTTTCACCTGCGCTCAGTGTGAAAAGAGTTTCTCAAGCAAATCTAAATTTGATGTTCACATGAGAGTTCATACTGGAGAGAAACCGTTCACATGTGATCAATGTGGGAATAGTTTCACTCAACCATCAAGCCTTAAGATGCACATGAACATCCACACTGGAGAGAAACTGTACAAGTGTTCACACTGTGACAAGAGATTCAGTCGCTCAGGAGACCTGAAAACACACGAGAGGATCCACACTGGAGAGAAACCATACACGTGTGATCAGTGCGGAAAGAGTTTCAAACTAAAAGGACACCTTACAGAGCATATGAGGATCCACACTGGAGAGAAACCATTCACTTGTGATCAATGTGGGAAGAGTTTCAAACTAAAAGGACATCTTACAGGGCATATGAGGATCCACTCTGGAGAGAAACTGTATACATGTGATCAGTGCGGGAAGAGTTTCACACGAAAAGGACACCTTACAGGGCATATGAGAGTTCATACTGAAGAGAAACCGTACAATTGTGATCAGTGCGGGAAGAGTTTCACACAATCATCACACCTTAAGGAACATACGAACATTCACACTAGAGAGAAACTGTACACATGTGATCAGTGCGGCAAAATGTTTTTGAGAGCTTCAGACCTGAAGAAACATCTGAGAGTTCATACAAAGGAGAAGCCATATTCATGTCATTTGTGTGGAAAGAGTTTTTCATGTTTAGAAAATGCAAAAAAACATCAGAAAATACATACTGGTGCGAGAGACCATGTGTGCTTTGAGTGTGGGAGGACTTTTACTTCAGCTGAACATTTAAAACAGCACCAGAGGATTCACACTGTAGAAAAACCATACAAGTGTTCATACTGTGACAAGAGATTCAGTCAGTCAGGAACCGTGAAAAAACATGAGAGGATCCACACTGGAGAGAAACCGTATAACTGCACTGGATGTGGGAAGTGTTTCAATAATTCATCTGCTCTACACAGTCATACAAAAAACAATCACAGTAAGTAGATCATCTTCAGATCAAGCACTTTCAGATCTGATGCTGCATCCTCACCACATGAGACACAATCATGCATCAAGCAATAAAATATATAGATAAATGTCATTAAAAACAACATGAAGAGACGTTATCTAAAGTTTCTCCATCTTCAAAACCAGCAGATTCAGCAGTGAGATTCAGATCGACTCAAAGATGGAGTTCCTCCCCAAAGGACAATGTCAAAAAGGTTTATTCTTGCATATCATTCAAGATATAAATGATATCATTGTGTTTTCTAATGAGTTCCATATTATGTTCAACTGTCTTCTAATGCATGTATCACTGAGATTCTGATCAACTCAAAAGCCCTATTCGGACAGTAAATGTTTCTCCTGACACCTTGAGATTGAAATAACATAGTAATAGATTATGGACTCATGAAGCAGTGGAAGTTCATTCATCATTTCTGTGATCTGAAGCTCAAGTATGATATGTTGATGATTATGTTGGGTTTATGCTGTATGTTCAAATATGTTTGAACTGAACTAACTGAAATGATCACAGCAGTCCTACGCCCCTTTCACACTGCACGTTGGACCCGGCAAATTGGTGGAATATTGCCGGGTCACCTTCTGTGTGAAAGCAAACACGTCCCGGGATTGATTCCGGCATTGAACCTGAGTCGGGCACCTAGTAACATTGCCGGGTTCAATCCCGGGACGAGCGCTGTGTGAACAAAAGCCAAACAAAAAAATGTGCAAACTGTAATGAAGCAGAGATCAGTTGGTTCCTCACTTTCTGCGCTGAAGCTGAGATCGTTTACTAGCTTGAGTGAAAGTATAACGTGCCTAATGTTTTCGACTCGTACATTACACGTCACGCACTGATGTCACATGTCGTTACAGGATCTTTACGGGTTGTGTGTGAAAGCATATCCCGGGTAATCACTGGCAGTGTGAAAGTGCAAAATCTAGCGACCCGGGAACAATTGCCGGAACACTTTACCCATGTATTTGCCGGAATCGCAGTGTGAAAGGGGCTCTACTGACTTCAGTTAGTCAGTTCAGTTCATTATGCTGAGGAACCACACACATCTTTACATTGTTCATCGTTTCAAACCTTTCATTTCATTCCCAGTTTCAAAGAGTCTGTTTTTCCCCCTCTTGATTGTGTCTTTCATCTGTCCACACATCTTTCCTGTAGTGATTGTGATTATTTTAGAGCTTGCAGTGTTTGCTGCTGCTCCTACTCTGTTTATTCTTCAGTTCATTTGTGAATTTGAGAAGACCTGGTGAGTTTTTCAGCCTCTCACAATGCAAATTCTGGCCTGAGGAGAATTCCTTGCCACTGCTGCATTTGTCCTGCTTAGTTAGGGAAACTTCTGGCAGTATTGTTGACTTGATTTCACAGACACTATTTAAACTGAACAGAGCTGGACGATTACATCACCGAATTCAACAATGAACTGTCTTTATCTGGAAAACTGTTCTGTATTGTCCTCTTGCATTATCAACACATTGTTCCTGTTTAACACTGTTAAGTTGTTTTTTTTCACAATTTGTATTGTATAAAACATTATATAAATAAAGGCGACTTGGTTTGACAGTCTGATGATTCATGTTGATCTGCAATCATGAGAGCTCAGTAAATGCCTTTCAGTTGAATTATTTTGCAGGGAGGAAGATAGCACAGAACTGAGAGCAAATAGTGATGAATACAATATTAAAATACTCTCAACAAATAACAGCCCAGATTAAAGCAAGACTTATCTTCATGTCTTTGATATTACCATGTGTTGTTTTGTGTGAGCACATGGCTTGTTATTGTTTTGCTGACCATGTGCTTGTGTTTTTGTTTTGTGTGAGCACATGGCTTTTGTCTTGTTTGCTACTTTGGGCATTACTTAACCACCAACCAACAACACCCCAGCAATTAGAATCGTATGCACCACAAGGAACTTCTTCAATTCATACCAGTTAAACTGATTGTTGATACAGAATCAAGTGTGTTCATCCTGCCTGAGACACTGTTCATTAAACATTTAGCAAATTGTGAACTCATGGACCCTCAAGTGAAGCTAGTCACTTATTCACATAAACACTTACCAACATTAGGCTGTTTCACTGTTTTCTGTGTCACTTGATGGAGTTGCAACCTACCAATTTCTATGTGGTCTAAATGGGATTGCCAGTGTTGGGCAAGGACTTGATTAAAGCTTTAAAATGTCACATCATGGGAGATTAAACCAGCAGCACAAACTACGCAGATTACCACTGAGTGTATGGGAGGAGGTTTCCAAGGAAATTAATCGCTTACTGAGGGATGGAATAATTGAAAAGTCAAGTCAAGTCTGCTTTATTGTCAATTCTTCCACATGTACAGTACATACATACAGATAATCGAGTTTGCATTACTCTCAGACCCTCGGTGCATACAGGTAACACTAGAGCCTAAAAATCTAGATCAAATATAAGATACAACTATACAATAAGGGCATGTAAAAACATCATATAATAAAAATAAAGTTAAATAATTTCATCGTATGTTAGTGTGGGGGGGGGGGTGGAAAGACTTATGGATGTGGGATATGAAAAAAAGTGCTCAAAAAAGAAGGCTGTGCAGTAAAGTGCGTTGTTTCTTCTCAGACAGTTTAGTTTGCATAATAGTCAGAGGTGTAAAGAGTGCCTGAAAACCATACTTGAGTAAAAGTACAGTGAATGTCACAGTGAAAATTACTACACTACACGTTACAAGTCATCAATTCCAAAAAAACTTGAGTAAAATTATTAGAGTATCTGATTTTAACAGTACTTAAGTATTTTACTTGTACTAAATATAGGCTCAAAGATGCACAAGTCAAAGAGGCATGCCAGTCAAAAACTTTAACGTTGTGGAGAAGCTGAGGAAACAGGCAGAGGCAAGGATCTGTGTGCAGACATTTCATGGGAAAGCTAGAACAAACAACAAGCCAAAAACAACAGGGATCAAAGAACAGAATGACGGGCAAAAAGACAACCATTACATTGAAATCAGTCATGTCCTCATCTCATTTATAAAACACCTTTGATTCACAACTACTGGCTAAGAAACTCACATTCATAAAAAGTAGCCTTGTTGACAAGTTTGGGTAAGGGCAACATGCACAAGATATAGTACTTTCAGTGCCCAGTAGTTGGCAGTATCACATTTTTTGTATCAAAAAATAAACTGCTACAGAAAAGCTAGGTGGCATGCAAAAAGTAATGTGTAACTGCAACTCTCTTAACAAATGTAGTGTAGTAAACAATACAGATACTCTTTCAAAAATGTAGCGAAGTAGAGAGTAAAAGATGCTAATATCTTATACTCAAGATACTCAAGTACAGTAATTAGTTACATTTATTCAAGTACTTTACACATGTTAATAGTGAGCTTTTACACAACACTCTAGATCAGGCATGTATCACAGTCACATAAGAAATTAGAATAAATTGTCAGGAGTTTTCCTCATCGCATGAACAAGTCTGACAAGGAGGTTTATAATCAGGTAAATGAAGTGCTTCATTTTGACATTTCTGTTGGCCAGTCTGGAAGTCAGCATCACCCTAGTTTGAAAGTCTACATAAGAGTTGTTTATATTACCTTATTGTAGGACTATTTCAATTATTTTTTTATTATACTTTTATTCAATAAATTATAAAAATTCATGTTCTTATGGTATATGCTAATCTATATTTTAAACCTCTAATGGGCCCATAACAATGTTTTTTTTTTTTTTTTTTTTTTTTTTTTTAAGTGCCAATGCTGATGTGTTGTTGCACATTTGATATGTCAAATCTCTGTAAATCTTTTGCATTGTCTTTTTGTGAATCTCTGTTGCATCTTCTCCACAAGTTTATGTAGATATTGTCCTTAATTGTAAAACTTACTGGATCTGCACACCTTTCGTGAATGAACCAAGCAGTGAGAAGCTGTCCTCCACCCAGTTTCCTCCAGTGCAGAATGAGCCAGAGACAGAGGTTCCTCCACTTCCAGGAGTGGAAGTCATCATGTTTCACCACTTTGTGCAGAAGTATGATCTGAACCAATCCATGAACTATGTCTATGTCAATGTGGAAGAGAAAGCACATTGAATGTATGGTACCACTGCAAAACTGACTCCATTCCATCCATTCATCCTCCTCCCTGGGTTTATGTACCTTTTTGTAATAAGTGTTTGTTTGCTTGTAGCCTGCTAGTAATGGTCAATGTTAATGTTTAAAAAGTAGTACTGGCAGAAGACATTTGTTGTGTGTTCTTGCTCACTCATTGTATTCGTTGTTAGCAGTAGAGATTCTTTGTCAGTGTGAAGTGTAAAGAAGAGTAGAATAGTTGAGGAGAAGACAAGAACAGTCTGTTTCGAAAACACTAAGATGGAGCAACAATAGATTTAATTTTTAGAATATAGAAATCATTTATAGAATATATTTCTATATTATTTTATGAATGTTATATAATTTATGTTACATATTTAATTATAGCCTATATTATACATTTATACAATAGATTTAATGCAGAATAGAGGCAGTATGCAGCCCATTTGATTAAAAAGAAGGTAAAAGGGGAAAGAGCAATCGAGGGATGCGATTTTATTGTCATTCTCTTTCGCAATGTCCATGTTCAAACTCTCACAAGTGTGTTCTCAAGCTCTTTATGTTTCTCCCGCTGTCGATGGTGCAGCTTGGCGCCGTGGCTTAGATGGTTAAAGCGCCTGTCTAGTAAACAGGAGATCCTGGGTTCGAATCCCAGCGGTGCCTTAAGTAACGTGTGCTTTTCTAAGAATGAACAACTACCGAGAAGCGATAGCCGAGTGTTACAATCCGTTTCGAAAGACATAAAGTTCTTCTTGGGCTGCAGTGTTCCGTCTCACTGTGGTCTGCTTTCTAGGCTCGTTTTTTGACAGGAGACACAGAAGTGACAGTACCTCCGCATTTTAACCGGGCTTTATTTGTGTAGAAACTATTGAGCCGGTTTTTTATTTTAGGCTCCAAACGTTCCTGGCATGTATTCGTTGCATGGGCTCTGTGGCGCAATGGATAGCGCATTGGACTTCTAGCGTAAAGAATGTGGCAATTCAAAGGTTGTGGGTTCGAGTCCCACCAGAGTCGCAGCTTTTATTATTAGGTTAACATTGAACGAGATTTCCCACGGGCAACATACACTTTCAATCCATTTTATTTCAACATGTGCAATTAGTAGCCTAACTTAATTAAGTGCACCTTCAAGAACAGTCCAATTCGTTTAAGTGAAATGCAAAAACCTTTCACACATTCTAAAAGATTAACAAAACCATTTGTTATTGTGTAACCTAATATCATTCTGTAATCTTGTGTCGTGGTAAAAACTGAATTTTATTGATTTTATATATTCTCCCCCAACAGCCACAAGAGGGCAACACACACCCACAGGAAAAAAAAAGAAAGGAAAAAAAAAAACATATTCCGATATATATATCCTATGATGACTCGTCATGGTATGAGCTCTTTAAGCTGTAACAGACCAAATAATTTTGTGGTGAATTAACATCAGATTGTCCTTTCTTTCTCTTTATTGTACACACATCTGAACAATCAAATGGACAATCAGTGAAGGTTAAATCTCTCCTATGTAATTCTTTGATTCTTTTTGTCTTGGTGTATAGAGCAGTCTTTATGCGTAGGTGTTCCAAACCTTAGTCTTTTAACAAATCTCAAGGTTAGCTTGAGCTGAATGAAGGATGTTGAGTAATCAGTGCTTCGTAACTGGAGGAAATACAAGTCTACAATACCTGCTCAGCTATTGAAAAATATGTTTGAAATATTTTCAGTAACCTCTTAGTTCCTTCTTAAGGTCACATGAAATTTGATATCTCTGTGTCATGAAATTTCTTGTAGGAGTATATGTTGCAATATTAATCATGATGACTCTGCAAAAAATAGGACATTCAGGTCATATTCGGTTAACATAAAGGTTCATAAGTAATTCCTCTTTTAATGTAATGGATCATTATGTCTTCAAAACAATGACTATTATTTTACATTATGTTGTATTGTTAATATGCAACTATTTCATTATTCAGTATCGCAACATTTGCAGGTTCTAATATTTTGGCAGCCTCAGCTGAGATATTTAAATAATAATTTAAAATTTAAATGTCAAGACGTACAGCACATAAAAATGCACTTTAATGTGTCAGGCTTCAGCCAATTTGAAAAGGTTATTTTGTGAACTTTTCACCTTTTAAACAACTTATTCTGTTAAACCACAGTCTTGTTCTGTTAAGTTATTGCCACTTTCATTTTTATGAATTAATATGCTACATTACAACATGCACATTTATTCAGATTTATACTTTATGTTATTAACAATTGTTAGTATGATGGATACTCTCTAGTTGAAAGGTTTATTAAAGATATTACATTTGATTCAGAATGATGGTGTTAATTCAGTCTAATTCATTCAGATTAACCACAGTCTGTCTCTGAACTTTGTAAGTCTGTTTGAATCTCACTGAAGCGTGAGAACTGAGAAACTGCTCAGGGCTGATACTACAGAAATTCTCAGACAAACTAACCAGTAATTTGCATGACAGCATAAATATAAGGCTGCTTCATATCAATGTATTTTGTAGTTCCCCTCCATGCAATCATTCTGGTCAGTGGTGCTCAGCTTGAGTTATTTGTATGACATGGATACTTTTTGAAAATATGAGTCATATAATACAGCAAAATTATGTACTTTATAAACAAAAGAACCTTAGGCTGTAACCTATTTTATGACTGTATGCACTGCTCTGAAACACTGCTTTTAGTTTTATAGAACCTGCTTGGATGCATATTTGGTTTATCCTATAAACTACAGTGTAATCCATGTTTGAAATGTTTCTTTTCTTAGAATGTGACAGTCACCGATCGGGAATGTTTAGTGTTCACACTCACTGGAACTGTATGTAATGAAAGAGAACAATATGAACCGAAAGGGCACTGTCGAAACTTAATTCTCACAGGCGCTGCTAATTCTTTTTAACATAGCTATTAATATCTGGTGCTACTTTAGCATATTACTAGTCATATTACTGTTACTGTTCTACTACTGCTACTTTTCTACTGTTCTGATACTATTACAGTAACTTTATGACGTGCTTTTGGATTGTTTAAAAATATATATTGCGACTAACTAAAAACTGACGAGCTAACTAATACCATAAAAAATTCATTACTTGCAATTAAATAATAAAAAACTAGACAAATAATAAAAAAAGAAATAAAAAAGACAAAAACACTAACATTTTTAACTAAAATGAAAACAGAAAGTAAGGAAATAATAAAAAATACAAACAAAAACTATAACAGCTAAAATAACACTGAACGTTGTCAGCGTGAACAGCTGTGAAATGTGTCAAAAAATATTTTTTTTTAAAGGAGTTTGAATTTTGCTACTTTCTGGACTTTTGCTATAAATATCTCATTTTCACTCAGTCAAAGATGTTAAAAGAAGTTAAATTTTGCCGTCAATTATTTCTTCAAATAAAATAAAAAATACTATCACTTTAAAATGTAACCCATTGTTTCATCCAATGGAATTGTCAAACAAAATATTATATGAAATTATTATTAATTAAAAGATTCTGAAAAAGAAACAAGAAACATTTCACAAACAAGAGTTCTTTATGTGTCTCTGAAATTTAAACTAGTTTAAATTAAATTTTAAACTAGTCAATTTAAAATCTAGCTAAGGTCTAATCAGGACAAAAAGTCATTGGGTCACCAAAAGCATACTTTAAATATTTTGTCTCAGTTGTAGGCCATCAAATCACCACTGACCAATCTTTTTCCTGAAAATGAAGTTGACACCATAACAGTCAGGTGGTGGAGAGGCAGTCTAAACTTTAGTCCACTGCTCACAGTTACTGGTTCTACCTGTATTATGGTTTTGAAAAGAATCTGTGATTCAACCCACTTTAAAGATCCCGTCTAGATAGGCTTACAAAGCATAAAATGAAACCTATTAATTGTGTAACCTATTAACACTGAGGAAACATTCACTGACAGGAACTGTCCTGAAGATTATTTACCTCGAGTTCTGAGGGACAGCATTCAGACTAGCCCATTCAGCAAATGGGCAACAAACTTCACTATTAAGACTCTCTGTCAATGCCTACTTTATCAGCTGTAAAAAAAAAAACACTTAACTTTCAGTAGTTCAGTCATAAATTACTATATTTGATCCCCTCATGTGTTCACATCCTTAATTAGCATAACCCTTGCCAAAATGATGATGGGGTCTCTCAGAATCAGTGCTTCATGCTTGCTGTATTTTGTCCCCTCTAGAACTCTGTAGGGGTAAAGGAAGTGTTGCCTAGTGACGGGGCGCGTTTAGAATCCAGCAAACATGGAGAAGTACGAGAAGATAAAAGTGGTCGGGAGAGGAGCGTTCGGGTAAATACACTGAAACGCATTATTTAGTTCGCGAAATTGTTTTAGTGACGTGTACTTGTTTGTTTGAGCTAGCTGCTTTACAAAACAACTTTTGAAGCGTTTGAACTCGATAAAACTTTAACTTGAGAAACTCCGTGAAGAACTTCAAATCTGCAACGCTCCTCAGAATCAGAGCGCGAGCTAACGGAACACACGGAGCATCACTTCTCGCGTTTCCGCATTCCATCAGTGTAGATGTTACAGAGCCAGTATCACACTATTCAACGAGTTACAGTTGCATTAGAAGTTCGAAAAAGATTACGACACTTCTCCTTTCAAAGGGAAAAGAACTGTTGAGCAATGAATAGCTCGCCATATGCTTTTACAATTTGCCTGTCAAAACAGCAATGTTTACAGCGTTCTCATTGGAATTGCTGTCGTAATTTGGAACCTTGACTGGAAAGTCCGGTAGCAAACAGAGAGAGTAAAATTCTAAGTTTCAAGCTTAAAACACTTTAAGAGTCAGGAGAGTACACTTTAAGGAATAATAACGTCAAATTAAAAGCTTGACTTTAAATTAAAATTAAAATCTTTATGTTTTAATAATATTTTGTCGTGATTTAAAGAAATACACTTATTTTGATGTGTTGACTTACACTAAAGCACATGTGAAGTACTTAATAATAATTATAATAATTATAATATAACTTATGTTTTATTCAGTAGCTAATATTTCACTTAAAGTTAACTCATTTAAAATGCAACTTTTTTACAAAAGTGTAACTACAATTTTTTTTTTTACATTTATGACATGAATGTTTCAATAGTAATTTTATTATGACATAATGACTTTATTTCTGTTAACCGAGATGTTATGCACGTAGCCTACTTATAAGTATATTCAGCAGGAGGTTTTAACATTTTCCCAAGGTAATAGAAATAATTGTGAAATTACATATAAAGATGTAATTAAGGTCAAAAAGCACTTTAAAGTTTATTTAATTACGTTTACTGTCAATTTAAAACTAAAAATACATTTTCATTCATTTGCAATTAACATGCAATTATAATGTCTGGAAACTGTATTCAGTTTAAGATAATTATTTTAAAGTATATTAGGCTGTTACCACAAAAAAGTGTTCATTTTAAAAGTATGATAAAATAGACCGTGAACAACTGAATGTGTAAAACTTTGAATTCAGCTGTTAAACTTGAAACTCTTAAAATGGTGTGAAACAAATCCACTTGTATCCTGATTTCTGTATCTGTCACAGGATAGTGCACCTTTGTCGCAGACGCACTGATGGCTCGCAGGTGATCTTGAAGGAGATCCCAGTTGAGCAGATGACGCGTGATGAACGCCTCGCGGCCCAGAATGAATGCCAAGTCCTCAAGTTACTCAGCCACCCCAACATAATTGAGTATTATGAAAACTTCCTTGAGGACAAGGCGCTAATGATCGCAATGGAATACGCTCCAGGCATAGACTTTCTTCACTCATTTTCGATGGTCACTTAATGTGTTCCTACAGTTTAATCAGGAACAAAATTCATACTATTTATTATTGTGATGCTAATATAATTCTGTATTATTTAAAGGTGGTCGCAGTGGTTGTACAGAACTTAATCTTTGCTGATTTTGACTAATTTGTAAGCACTTTGGATTATGATTTGGAGCAATGTTCTTTAATGCTATTTTTTATATGATTATTGTAGGTGGGACCCTGGCTGATTACATACAGAAGCGCTGCAATTCCCTGTTAGATGAAGATACCATATTACACTTCTTTGTTCAGATCTTATTGGCCCTTTATCATGTGCACAATAAACTCATCCTACATCGGGACCTCAAAACCCAGAACATACTCCTAGACAAGCACCAGACGATAGTAAAAATAGGAGACTTCGGAATCTCGAAAATTCTTGTCAGCAAGAGCAAAGCTTATACTGTAAGCACCGCAGCAATTCTTTGAATTTGACAGCATGTGGTTTCGTTACAGTTCAGATTCTCTTTTTCATGACAGGTTGTGGGGACACCTTGTTATATCTCTCCAGAACTGTGTGAAGGAAAGCCATACAACCAGAAGAGTGATATCTGGGCCCTGGGCTGTGTGCTTTATGAGCTTGCTAGTCTCAAAAGAGCTTTTGAGGCAGCAGTAAGATGATTTTTTTTTATTGTCTTTATCTTAAACGATTTTCTTTTTCCTAAATGAATTTTGAATGACGAGCAAAGCTGCTTTTCTGTTATCAGAACCTGCCAGCTTTGGTGCTGAAGATCATGAGTGGCACATTTGCCCCCATTTCCGACCGTTACAGTCCAGAACTGAGACAACTCATTCTCAACATGCTGAATCTGGACCCCTCCAAAAGACCCCAGCTCAATGAGATAATGGCTCATCCCATCTGCATCAGGCCATTGCTCAATCTCTACACCGACATAGGCAACGTCAGAATGCGGAGGCACGACTATTTTGTCTTATTTAATTTTAATTTGACGTTTCTAATGCATTTAATTGTTCTGTTTGGAATGTGTGTTAAGTACTGTAAATGCATTTTGTTTAGCGACTTATTACCACTGTTTTCAGACTTTTGTATTTTTTCTGTTCTTTTTTCTCTTTTGTTTGTTTTCACTGCATTTAATAGTACTATTTTTGGAACTTGTTTTAATTATTGCAAATGCATTTTGTTTGCCCATTAATTTAACTAAATGTTTTATTTTTCTACCTTATTTTATAGAACTGTTTTCAGATTTGTGTATTTTATTTTATTATATAGAACTGTTTTTAGACTGTTACGCATTTTGTTTGCTGACAATGTTTTTGTTTTGTACTGCATTTACCTGTATTGTTTTTGGTCGTGTTATGTATAGTGAATACATTTTGTTTAGCAGTGAAAATAGATACTCTTTTTATATATGTATCTGTTATGCTAAACAATATATGTATTTAGCTGGTCTTCCTTGTTTTTATGAAATTGTTCTCTTTTTTAGAATAGAAAAGCCACTTTCTTCTGTACAAACAGGCCCTCATGGAAGACCTGGTGGGCGTGTGACCGGTACCAGAACCAGAGGTGAGATGTTATTTTCTTATGCAGTCTTTAATTTACTATTTATACGTTTTAAAAGCACCATGTCTGTATGAAGCTTTTCTTGTGTGGTTTGTTCCATTAGGAGGGCTGTCCAGTCTTACTTCGACAAAGATGATGCACCCATTGCCGTTATCGTCCGTGTACACCTGGGGCAGTGGCATCTCCACTCCTCTGCGTCTGCCCATGTTAAACACAGAGGTTATTCAAGTGTCCCTGGGCCGCACACAGAAGATGGGCGTCACCAAATCTGGGAAGCTAATCACATGGGAGGTGTGATGATCATTTTTCTTCATCCTAACTGAATTTCACTGATTTTTTTCTTTTCAGTTTTCAGTGTTTATTTCGATTTGACTTTATGCCAGGCCCCCTCGGTTGGATCCGGTGAGCCTACTCTGCCTGGCGCCGTTGAGCAGATGCAGGCCCAGTTTATCTCCCGCTTCCTGGAGGGCCAGTCTGGAGTCACGATCAAATCGGTCTCATGTGGTGATCTCTTCACCACCTGTCTAACAGGTATGCTTCTTACGATCCAGAATATTCCATGCAGGTCTCAGCATATTGTCGAGGCGTGCGATTTTTCATCCCTAATGCCACAAAACCAAAACAAAGTTGACATGTCCATCAGATGCTCTCTTCCTGTCTAATTAGGCAATTCTTAGCTTGAAGCTGCAAAGTGGACCCGTCCATGAGTAATTTAAACATTTGGGATAAAGTTTAAAAAGGATTGAAAGGAAGATGTAATCACACCTTTTACTATCCTTCCTACGGAGCTCATTAAGCACCATTTGTTCACACTGCAAAGGCTAATCTCTCGTCCTCTGACACTGTAGCACAGCGGTGTACATTTGTCTGCTCTAAAGTAAAAGATATGCTGTTAGCATTCGCCCCTGCGGGGAATCATTAGTCACCAGCAGATACAGAGGATTAAAGGTCCTCACTTCCGGCTCATTTGCTTTTCTCGTCCAGCGGTTCGCACTGACAGAGAAACAGTTGTTGTTTAAGTCTTTGCCTATCAGCTACAGAAACCATAATCTGCTCAATTTGCTTTCTTTTTTCCAGACAGAGGTATAATCATGACGTTTGGAAGTGGAAGCAATGGTTGTCTTGGACATGGGAACTTCAACGATGTGACACAGGTAGGTTTTTTTAGATGATCTTATATAGAGAGATCTATTGTTTTACGATGGTGTATTTTTTATTCTTGTTAAGCAGGCTAAGGATTTAAACAAACTAATCTCAAGCTTTGACACCAGGGCTCAACAATAAAGATGACCTGCTGGCCTGGGATCACTGTGACGTTGGTATTGTTCACTAAAACAAAGGGGAAAAAAAGGAAAGCAGGAAAAATGTATGAATATTAGATGAAAACAAAATTACAAATGTTGCTTTGCCAAATAAATGGAATAAATTAAGTTTACGTTGAGGTACTGCAATTGTTAAAACTTAAATCAAATCAAATTAAAGCTATATTTAAGGAAAACGTAAATTACAAAAGCTAAAAATATTTACAAAAAAAAAATGTAAACTGAAAATATAAAATAAAGGAAATTTGAAATTTGCCACTTGGTAGAGATTTGGCTTTATTGCGGTTACATGGTCACTTGACGTTGCGGTGCTACGTGGTCACAAAAAATTCTCGTTTGCATTGCGGTTTGAAAAACAAGTGATTTTAAGCTGTTGAAACATAATCAGCAGTGAAAGAAAACTCATTTTGCTGTATGCACTGGAGCGGCAGTATTGAACAGAGTTATTTTTGCTGCTTTATAGCCTTTGAACAGTTAAATACACTCACTTGAATTTGTGAAGATGCCTGTCTTTGCAAGTACCCTCGTAAACACAGTCATTTAGGTCTTAAGTGAAAGCAAACAGCTGAGAGAGAAAACACATGTAAGTGTATATGGGATCCAGGCAGCTCTTAAAGTGACAGCAGTCTAATATCCCTGCTGTCTGACATTCATGTTAATCAAACAACAAAAGAGAGAAAACCTCTCTCTGCTCTGGACTAAATCACTTTTGAAACTTTTTTATAAATTACTTCTGCAATGTTTGTAGCATTTATATGGTCTTCTGTAGATATTTTGTCCTATTGCTTGTAGTTAGTAATTTATTCTAATTTAATCACTGACTCTTTACTTGTCAACAGTGAGCTTGATTTTTTTAAATATTATTTATTTAAGCTAGTTGTAATTTTTTGTGATATAGAATTTTGATACCACATAGCAATTATGTAAAGCAAAAATAATTATACCGTGATGTAAGATTTTGTTCATATTTTGCCATGTGTTCATAATTTTCCAACAAACTTACCCATTCATTTATTGCGTTTTGCAGCTTTCTGTATGGTTAATTGTATCATTTACAGCTATTTTTTTCACATTTTATTTGTAAAGAAAGATGAACTATGAACTTACATGTGTAAAAAGCATAAAAGTAAATAAATAGATATTTAGAATTAAATTTAAATGCATATTAAATTTTTTATGTTAGAACTATACTAGAGGTATATTTATTAAGTCAAAATAAATATAATAAAAATTAAGTATTTTTTTGTACAGTCAAACACCACTCACCGCTCATTTTCTTTACAATGTGTACAAATCTATTTTTTTTGTGTGTATTCATGGTTCAACTTCTTCATGTTCCTGTCTTTGCATTCAGCCCAAGATAGTGGAGGCTCTGCTGGGTTATGAGCTGGTTCAAGTGTCTTGTGGAGCATCCCACGTCCTGGCAGTGACCAATGAGCGAGAGGTTTTCTCCTGGGGGCGAGGAGACAACGGTAAATGAGCAACATCACTTGTCACTCGAACACTGTGTTTCTTCGGGTTTCTCTTTGTACTCTTGTAGACAGTAGCAGCGCCTTCAGGCAGACCTGGCATTTTGTGCCTCGTCGTCCTCCTCTCCCTCACTTTCTCTCTCTCTATCACACTCACTCTCTGTTATCTCTCTGTCCGACAGGCCGGCTGGGATTGGCATCTCACGACTGCCACAACTGCCCACAGCAGGTGAGTTTGCCGGCTGATTTTGAAGCCCAGCGTGTGCTGTGTGGGATCGACTGCTCCATGATCATCAGCACACAGCACCAGATTCTGGCCTGTGGGAACAACAGGTACTCAAAATGTCCTCTAGTTCATTATGAACTGCTCGGAAAAACAGAAAACCCAGATTTGTAATGATGACATCATGTGCACTAATCTCATAAATATGCTTATTCCAACATGACTTCTCGACAAGGCAGCACAATTTACCAAAATTTCAGAGAGCATGTGGTTGACTGTCACAGATTCACTGGTTAATGAACCCGCCACAAATCTAATCACAATTATAAACAATAATGAATCCCAAAATTTAAAACTTTCTCAATGAATTTCTTTCTTAGCTGTTTAGGCAGTTTTTCAGATTGCTAAACCAGTTTAGGGAGTTCACACTCCTCATTCCTGCTCTAGCATTTGAAAGGACCGTGAATGCTGAAGACATTTCATCACAGGAAATGACCAACACAATGTCCATATTTTGAATAACTGTCACATCCTGTCAGTCACACCATCCTACCGTCTGAGTGCGAAATATCTTTTTTTCTTACAGACTTACCATATGTGGTTGTAAAAGAAAAAAAAATACACTTTACCATACAAAATAGTATTTATTACAGAAATAAATATATAAATGTAATAAGAATGAAAATTATGTCAGCTTTTACTCAACCTCGTGTTGTTCCGAACCTGTGTGAGTTTCTTTCTTATGTAGAACATCAAAGAAGATATTCTGAAGAATGTTGGGAAACAAACAGTTGCTGGTCCCCATCGACTTGCATAGTATAGAAAAATACAATGAAAGTCAGTGGGGACCAGAAACTGTTTGGTTACTCACATTCTTCAATCATACATCATCATTCTTCTTTTGTGTTCAGTGGACAGAAAGAATTAATGAACTATTCCTTTAAATGCAAACTGAAGGTAATGTTTTCAGATGCTTAATTGCAATAAAATTTAGCTTTTTTACCCATTTAAGTAGGACTTAAGTACATCTTTATATGTAATTTCCTAATTACTTCTAATTTCTATTGAAACTTTTATGTCATGTATATAAATTTGTAATGACTCTGCAATTTAATAAAATATATATTACCTTTAAATGTAATACAATTATAATTAAGATATTATTCAACCCATTAAAGGAAGTGTTCTTTAAATCACAGCAAAAATGATTAAATCAATAATTACAAATTTAAATTTAAAAATGTACCATATTTTTTTTTTTTTTTTTACATTATTACAAAGTGCAGTTTAAAAAGAAAAAGTACTTTAAAGAATAGTTCACCCAAAAATGAAAATTCTGTCATTAATTACTAAAGTCATTTCAAACTTGTAAGACCTTTGTTTTTGCTGTGATTCTGACTGACGCGGAAGAGAAAAAATAGTTGAATTAAGTTATTTTTTTTCTTAGCACACAAAAAGAAGTATCTTGTAGCTTCCTAACATTACGGTTAAAGCACTGATGTCACATGGACTATTGTAACGATGTCCTTACTACCTTTCTGCACTTTGACTGTGGTAGTTCCCTTGCTGGGACAGAGGGTGCAGGGTCAGAAAGCTCTCGGATTTCATCCAAAATATCTTAATTTGTGTTCTGAAGGTGAATGAAAGTCATATGGGCTTGGAACAACTTGAGGGTGAGTAATTAATGACAGAATTAAAAGTGCTAAGGGCACTTCTTTTTCACATAGGGCTGCTAAAGTAATATTTGAATGAATAAATAACCATCTTAAATGCAGGTTTAACAAGCTGGGTTTGGATAAGGTCTCTGGCACAGAGGAGCCCCCGTCTCACTGTCAGGTGGAGGAGGTCCACACGTTCCATCCCGTCCAGTCGGCTCCTCTCAGTGTTGAGAAGATTGTGTATATAGACATCGGCACAGCACACTCTGTTGCAGTCACAGGTCAGAGAACTTCATTTACACTGTTTACAGTTCAGTCTGAGGACCGACTCACAGACTATGAATATGTGTCCTAAATGCAGAGAAAGGTCAGTGTTTCACCTTCGGCAGTAACCAGCATGGGCAGCTAGGCTGCAGTTCCCGCCGAAGCAGTCGAGTGCCCTATCAAGTGTCAGGCCTGCAGGGGATCACCATGGCCGCGTGTGGTGATGCGTTCACTCTGGCTATCGGAGCAGGTAAACAAGTGAATCTCACAAAACAGGTCACATTTCACCCCGAAATCAAAAGAAATGAAAATGAAGTCTGTTTTTAGCAGTGTAAAAAATGTTTAATGACAGTCAGTAAAGTATATCATTATTGTAATGCATTTCTGATGATCCAGATTTTTTCAGTGTTGATTGTAATTATTGTAATATAGTGTTTTATCTTATTATAGCAAAAACAAATAGCAAAAAAAGAAAACTTTAAAATCAAATCTACAAATTACAAAGTTTTTTTAACCTCTACTTGTCATTCTTCAAGACTCAATGATCTCAACCGACTGACTGAGGCCAGCCTAAAAAACGCTCAAGACAGTTGATGGGACACTGCAGTGCGTCGTCATGAATACTTATAATTTTCACATGTTTTAAGCCTTGCCGTTTTAAACATTCAAAAGAGTTTAAAGCATTCAAACACAAGACTGAGTAATCGCGCGCCGTGCTTGGTGCGCACACAGAGAGCCGCGTCTCATGGACAGCAACACCAAACCCGAGCTCTCCTTGGCATCCTGCTGCACTTGAACAAACAAACACAAATCGCAGTTTAAACATGCAAACAGAATTTTTTTTGAAAAAAAGCACAATTCAGAACCGGCGCACAGTGTTCTGTTCGCACAGGGCACATGCAGAGAGACGCGTTTCAAAGCCATTGAACACTGAATTTGCCCCTTCTTGCTTTTGTACCAACAAATACATGCAAAACGATGTCAAAATACCTGTCTTGGAAAGTATTTTCGAAAAAACTGTCGGTTATGTCTTAATTGAAAGTAAACAGTGGAGAAAGAAATCTGATCTGTATTATTATAATGGATGCATCTCACCTCATTTTAATTGTAATGTTAATCCAAGAAAATGAAAGATATCACTTACTGCTCTTGAATGAATTATTTTAACAAGAGTTAATCCACAGCAAAACTGAAAATTATTCAGACACCAGATATAATATTTTGACATTTTTTTATTAGTGGGTTCAGGACACTATAGTTAATTAATGTAAGTGAGTACAGCAAAATAAAATGAACTGTGAAATATTATACCCAAAAATTCTTCACACTGTGGACTACCAGTGAAATTGTTCAAAACAATTTGGGACCAAAAATGATTCAAAATTTTTGACCTGACCATGTTTTGCTTATTTGTTTTTTTCTTTAATTGCTAATTAACCACAGACTGAACAAAATTAAACATTGCTCAACAAAGAATTGATAGTTGTGTAAAATATTGGCATACTGACAGTTATATGAAGTTTTGTTTGATTGTAATCCATTACACACCTTTTTATCAAATTATCTGACATTATCAAGATGAATTTGTTCTGACAGTTTAACTCTGAGATCTTGTTCTATTATATTACCATTTTCTAAACTAGCAAATAAACTGTGATAATGTGAGAAATGTTGAAGGTACTGTATCTGAAAACATTTTGGTTTGACTGTATGTTTTTTTTTTTTTTACACTGAAGACTATGCAGTGCTATTTTACATTTTATTATTCGGTTTCTGTACTAGGACACCTAGAACTTTAACAAGCTTAAACATTGTGTAAATAGCACAAATAATTAAATAGAACGAACATACAAATTAAACAAATTCAAACAGGGCCCACTTGTACAACCTGCACCGGGGCCCTGCAAACCCCAGCTATGACCCAGCACTAACTAAATAAATACATAAATGATTTAGAGGCGAAATAGGAAAATTGAGAATTTATTATGTTCTTGTTTTAGCTTACTTGATAAGATTACATAAAAAAGCAATTACCTTGAAAAATCCTCAATTGTTTTGTTTATGTTAATGGCAACTAGAGGAAAATAATGTTGTTTAATGCAAAAAAAAAAAAAATATATATATATACACAAATATATTTGTATGTTTATGAAAATTTAGAGGAAAATTCTGTCACAATACAAAAATATTTAATGTTTTTTATAAAACTATAAGATAAAATACTATGTTTTAACCAAACTATAACAAACAACAGCACTTGAATGGCACTGCAGTTCAGACAAGGCTGCCATCATGCCATTAACTGCTTCAGTCACAGAATGTGCTTTAGTGGGGGCAGGTAGGCTAATTAATGTGACGTGGCTAAAGGTCATGTAACCCCGACTGTGTCCTAGAGACTAAGAAGACTCTAAAGACCTTTATTCTTTCATATTGTCTTTGTTCATTCATGATTCTCACAGGATCTGACATGCAAAGAAACAAAGATGTTATCCAACCTAATGATGTTCAGAACTGTGAGTAAATGTTCTGCTCTTTGATTCTCAGAGGGGGAAGTGTACACCTGGGGTAAAGGGGCACGTGGTCGGCTTGGACGGAAAGAGGAGGATTCTGGGAAACCAAAGGCAGTGCAGCTCGATGAGAGCCACCCTTACACTGTCACGTCAGTGGCTTGTTGCCATGGAAACACACTGTTGGCTGTGAAACGTAATGTGCAGCTATCGTCTCTTTTACAGATGTTGACAGATCTTGAATCTAGACTGGAATCTAATGTATTTATTGTAATGATCTGTTGTTGATTTGGCATTACAAAGGTTGCTGTCAGTCTGATAAAAACCCAGTGACTATATTCTGGCTTATCATTTCTCTCCTCAGCGTTTTTTGAAGAGGCTGTTCCGAAGTGACATCACCGCCAAAATACTGCACACACGCAGCAGAAGAGCCGCTCCGCTCCTGTCCATGACATGATGGTGTGTGTTCACTGAGATTTGAAATCATGCAGTTTATGCATTTATAATGTAATATGATTTCCAGATTAGTAAAGCTTTTTTTGACCAAATATATATGCCTATTAACTTATGCCAACAGAATTGTTCAAATTCTGTGTTTGCAGTATTACATATTACTTTTTATTGTGCAAAAAAATCTTACTTAATTATGTCCTTATTATTATTCATAATAATAATAAAATATGTAGCATTGTAAATAATGCCTTAGTGAGGTCAGACTGTCTGGAAGAAAAAGTAAAAAAAAACTTTTTTTAAAGAACATAATAAATGCTGCTTATGTTTCCACATAACTTAAAGCTGAAACATAATTTCCAAAGTGTATGTATCATAATGTTTTCCTCAACATTATGACAGGTCCTATGTAAACATTCTTACTTGTGGACAAAAATAAATGATTTCAAAAAGCTTTAGTATTTAATATGTATTCATTGTCTAGAAAATATATTCACCATATTGCTACCATTTATATATATATATATATATATATATATATATATATATATATATATATATATATATTATTTAACAAAAAGCAAAAGAAGAAGGCATCTAACACTATCAGGCTCTATTCTTTTTCTATTCTTGAATTGAATTATATCTGGGGGGTTTTTTTGGTTTTGATTTGTTTTTATTATATAATATAAAAGAAAATCCTTGCTACAAGTGCTGTGTGAAGCTAACTGAGTCTTGTTATAGCACTTGGGTATCATTGCTCTTTTGTTGTTTTGATTGCTTCCATTGTCCTCATTTGTAAGTTGCTTTGGATAAAAGCATCTGCTAAATCACTACATGTAAATGTCATTTTATATCACCACTACTGCTAATATAAATAATAGTTGAATTGTTAATGTAATTATAATCACTAAGAATTATTAATTATACTTAGTTCACTCTCATTGTCACACATTTACTGTTGTTATAACAGTAAATTATGCATAATTATGTGCAACTAATCCTAGATACATGTTGTTAATTTAATTACTCAGCGCTTATACATTAAATTAGACAAAATTAACAAAGACCTTAAACAGTGTAGTATTTTATAGCCAGAAGAACAATCACAATAAATATTAATGTTATTGCAAATCAAAAAGCATACTCGTGTTTTATCCTGGCATGATGCACAGATCTAGCTCATGCGTCCATCATGCTATGATGTAATTCTTTTGCAATACGTGATGCTCACAACGTGTCACTAATGCAGCGCGCGCTTTTCCATGCACAAAACATGTAACGTTGACGAGAGTTTCATATGTTTAATTGAAGCCGAGCTATGAAATATGCTAACTCTAATAAGCTATTTAACTCTAATTCCATCTTTTGTGCTGTTGTTGTTGACGTAATGTCTGCTCTTGCACGTACAGTATCGCGTCAGCTTCTCACCGATAGAGGGAGTCGTTTGCCTTACAAATAACTTTCTGCAACCTTTCATTACCAGGAGTCCAGTTATTGCCTTTGTAATTTTTTAAAATAAATATGCACTTTTTAAACAGTTAATTAGTTTGCATTCTAAATGTATATTTAAATTATTATTGTTCATATATTTTTTCATAGTACATTTTGTATTATGTTTGATTTCTGGGTAAGATTTTAATGGAGCTGGTCAAATTGACCCTAATTGCCTTCAATGCAATTCCCTAAGTATCACATTATTAAAAACAAGGAGGAATCAGGTATGAACAGAAACATTTTAATATCAGTATTTGTCACACAGTGCAAACAATTCATAACAAAAACTGTATCACTGTTTTTGTGACATATGTGGGAACAGTAAAAGATTAGTTCATGACAAGTTTATTTAATTTTTTATATCAACTTCAAATTTGGAACACAACGTGTTCATGGCACCTAAATGAGAAAAAGTCACAACATTTCTGGAAGAAAAAGATGAGTTAAATAGTATTTCATAGCCTACATTGAAAATAGAAATGATAGCTCACTTTTACCATCTGAGTCCGAGAAAGTCTTTTTCAGCACTGAAAATAGTTAGAAAAAGCGTATTTTTTCCCCTTTCAAGCGCAGCAAAACACCAATATAACAACATATACCCAATAAATATATTTAATTTGGGTCTGTACAAAAAAAAAATGTGGGTCAAATTGACCCCAAACATTAAAATCGTCACAAAATTATTTGTGTGCACTTCAAAACACATCAGTGTCCTCACTTTGCATGCAGGTTCATGGCCCTAAATGAGAAAAAGTCACAAAATATCAATAAAATAACAGATTAACTGCTATTTCCAACAGCTCAAAAATAAAAATGCAAACACTATAGCCTACGTTTTCGTACAATCTTGAATCAAGCACAAAAATTCTAATGAATTAGAATTATATTATAAACACATATAAATAAGAGGGTATTTGGTCAGTTTTTTGCTGGTCAGTCAGGGAAAACATTTAAAACTAGCTGGATGGATGGTTTAAGCTGGTTTAAGCTGGTCTCCTAGCCTGGCCAACTAAGACCAGTATGACCAGATAAAAAAAAAAGCTATGTCCAGGCTGGAAGACCAACTAAAACCAGCCAACCATTTCAGCTCTTTTTTATTTATTTTTATTCTATGCAAGGTGTTCATATCGCAAGCACAGGCTACCACAAAAACGTTTTGTTAAAAAGTTTCTAAGACCAAGATTCAGGTGTGAGGAGAACCTCAAAAGAAATCCTGAAAATGATTTACAGAAAAGCGTTTAAATAATCCCCTTACTTGGTTACATTATAATGCGCACAGATAGCATTACTGTACACAACTGTAAATAAGCTTCCCCGTCTGATTTCTGCTGGGCTGAGAGAGATTTAAATTAGGCTCCTCCCTCATGCATAGTGGGTGGGGCTTTATATACCTAAACAGATGGGATCCGAGCTTTGTCTCCAGGCTGTCAGTGTTATTCTCGACAGCTGCTGTGAACGGCTCTCGTCGCGTTTCTCTTCATCTCGGTTCATCTGCGAGCACCAGCGCTGCATTGACAGCCTCGTGCCACCGACACATCGCTGGGTTTAAGCTGTCACCCTGATGCTGGATCGAGCCGTGTTGCTCGAAAGAGAAAAGCTGAGACGGAACAATACCGACGGAGCTTGTGTATCGTTGGCAAGTGAATATCAGCTTTCGTGAAGGACTCTGTCACCGCGCCTTTGCAAGCGGAGGACAACAAACGCCAGGTCCTATAGACGCTCACTGTAAACAGCAGCAATGCCGGGGTTTGACTACAAGTTCCTGGAGAAGCCCAAGAGACGCTTTCAGTGTCCTCTGTGTAGCAAAGCAATGAGGGAACCCGTCCAAGTTTCCACATGTGGACACCGATTCTGCGATACATGTCTGCAGGAATTTCTCAGGTAAGGAAGCACATTTGACAAACACATACTGTGTGTTCTTTGCAGGAGGAACGAAGCGTGGCAACAACAACAACAACAACAACAACAACAACAACAACATAGGATACACATAACCAGCATTTAAAGCGGTGGTTTAAAACACTGAAGTGCGTTCCAATGATAAAATGTTTCTTCAGTTATCGTTTCAACACAAGACAGTCAGTCATCTGCGCTACATTGATATTTAATATCTGCTCATGGGCCTTGAGTTCATCTGGCAGCCAATAGGATAGCAGAGATGCTTGTATGCAAATATATTGCAAATGAAGTTTAGCGTCAGGAGACAAGCACTGAAAGAAGCTACATGTGTACGCGAAGGAAATGCAACATTAGAAAAAAGAAAGGAGAGGTGGGTAGACAGTTAAATGAAATCATAATATCTAAAAACATACTCTTAGCAGTAGTTATATGAGAGCAGTTTCTGTTGTACCATCTAGTGTCATTAACAGCAAGCACACTGAAACGAATAGTAGCCTAAAATGGCTATATATATTATTAGGTTTTGTTCGAATCGAAAGATAACTGATTTAACCTAAATAGATTTATTTATACCAATAATATTTATGGGTCAAATCAATAGCTAGTAAGGCCACAGGTTACTAATGTACTTGTGGAGAGTGTAAATATTTTGGTTCAGTGCATCCAGTTGTGGTCTACCTTCATAGATGCAGGATAAAAAAAAATATTTTCAGACCCGTGTGTGTGTGTGTGTTCAGGCGGTAGAGCCTCTCAGCTCTGGCCCTGTCTGTCATTTTGACCTGAGGCACTACAAGGCTCAGGCTCTTTGAGAGGGGGTCTTCCTGTGGGATTAGGAAGCGAATCCTTTATTGGAATCAGTGTGCTGAAAGACTGGCGGATCGTTTGCTCAGCACTAATTTGTTTTCTTTGTAATTCGTTTGCTAGGTCGTGTATAAACGGCATGGCAATGCATAGAACAGAGATGCTCAAATTGAATATCAAGTCAAATGAACAAAAAATCTTTAAGCATGCAGGCCAGCAAAAAACTCTTTGGATAGTAGTTCTGCAGTACGGTGTAATGTTTATTGTCTGCGTTTTGAATAATGTATCAGTGTATTAGCTTTCATTTTCATCTAGCAGGAAATTCAAAATGAGTACATTTACAATGTCAACCAAAACTGCTTTACAAACTGGTTTATAACCGAAACCGTGAATCCAATCAGCTGTAGTGAACGGCTATAAAACAGGTGTGCACTTCAGTGCTAGGTGTATAATGTTATGCAAATATCATCCGGTTATTGGATAAGAAGGTGCTTGGAGAATGATGTGATGGCACTGTTAACTTGTAAACTGAATGATTGACAGCTGAGATGCACGTTCAGGTGTGACGTTTTAGTCTTAGAGGATTAGTCATGCATAAAAAAAATAAAAAATAAAAAAAATCAAGGAAATAACTTATAGAAAAATAAACTCCAGTATCGGTACTACATACATTACTGTTCAAAAATCTGAAGTTGGTAAGATTTAAAAATGTTTTTAAGTCACTTTTGCTCATCAAGGCTGCATCTATTTGATTAAAAATTCAGTAAAAAATTGTATTATAGCGAAATATTAATATAATTTAAAATAACTAGTTTCTATTTTAATTTGATTTAAAATTTAATTTATTTCTGTGAGGGCAGAGCTGAATTACTCCAGTCTTCTCTGTCATGTGATTCTTTAGAAATCATTATAATATGCTGATTTTCTGTCAAAGAAACATTTATTATTATTAACAGTTGTGCTGCTCAATATTTTTACCATGTTTCATTCTTTGAAATATAAATCTTTGGCAACATTTTAAATGTCTTTACTGTCACTTTTGATCAATTTAATGTGTCCTTGCTGAATATAAATATAAAAAAAAACAAAACAAAAAAAAAACTTTTGAACGGAAGAATATCTTTTTAGGGAAGTTAACTGACATCCTCCGTGAGTCAGAATTGGCCTGCGGGTTGCCGGTTGAATAGGATGTTACTGTAGACATTGTCAGGCATTAGTTCAAACAGATCATATCTGAAATGCTGCACGCTAATAGAAAATCTCTATATTTATATTTAGAACATTGACCGATTATTGTATCATGCCAACCCTGATATCCAGACACAGCAAGGAACATAAGAGCGTGAACTGAATTTCTTTTTTTTTTTAACACGCATGATCAATTCAGCCCTGAACAACAGCAACAAAGGCTCCATGTGAGTCACAGATAGGGCAAAGATCGTATCGAGTTTTTCTACATATCCAAACAGGTTTTGTTTCTCTCCTGTCTGCATGTTGTGGAATATAAACAGAACCTGTGCTGATGCTCTGCTGAAAGACAAAAGGTCACAGGGTTTGTGAATGCGATGTCCACTGTAGGCTCTCAAAGAAACACTGAATTATCATGTACGTTTTTGGATGGAGGGAGGAAAAAGGAAGGGCATGATGCATTTCGCCTAAGGCTGTGTGTGTTTATGTTTGTTCTATTCTCAGAAAACCTCTTTCTTCTCACGCCTACATAGGAGAAAGATTCTAGAACGTGAAGCTTTGCTCAGTTTTGTATTTGCAAAATTGCTTGAGATGATACAAATAAAAGACGTGCCGTGGAAGACTAAATGAACGCAGACAATGCTTATGAATCATCAGGTCATTAGTGTGTCACTGGGAAGAAAGCCAATCTGCTTTTCTTTATAAGTAACTTTTTCTTTACCAACTTTTGTCACCAGCTAATGAGTGACTTTTTAACACTAGTTAAAGCTACGCCTATTTAGAGTTTACTGTGTTTGTTTTACATAAACCAGGCTTCCCACACAACTGGCAAATTGCTTTTTTTAAACTTTTCCCTTTTTTTGCTGTTATTCAAGTAAGTATTTTTAAAAAAGGATTTTAAAGAGACTAGATGCGCAAAAAATAAACCAGGGGTCCGGGGCCCACTAGGGGGCCTTAGCAAACTTCCAAGAGGGCCTCAAGATTACGTAAAACTAGATGAAACAAGCTTTGAAATTAGCAGAAATGACTGAATATCAAGATATTTTGTATTTTAGTTCACCCCCTCAACTGTTGTTTTATTCCTTGAAGAACCAGGATTTACACGGTTTTGAAAAACTTGTAAAAGTGTGATTTCAGGACCTGGAACGGTCCCGTAAATTAATAAAATTTTAAAACACCATTGGTATTTTTTATAAATACTGGGGTATTTTTTTTTATATATATATATAAAATAAGAATAAAACTTTTTCTAGTTATTCCAAAATCGAAATATTTGATCAAAAATAAATGTATGATTAAAAGGAAAAAATTTATTGAAAAAAAAACTGAAATTTTCCAGTAAAGCTGAAAATGTTACCCATCCTTTGAATATTGTTGTGATCAATGGTGGGCATTGGAGTCCAAAAAGGATGAGAACCACTGATCTAAATGTTATATTAAGCATTTATTGTTAAATTAGTTTTAAGTTCAGATCATGGTTTACGTGTGTTTTGGCAATCAGAATCGAAAACTCACGTGCCAGCATGTTAAAATAAGCATGTGCTTTGTTGACATTGCGTGATAAGCGTGCATTCGCTTCTTAATTGTTGTGTACAGTACACTTTCTGAGTTATTCCATCCGTTACTGCATTCAGCCTCCGATCAGTTCAGACCTGCCTTTTCATTGAGAAATATTGCCATATTTGTGAGGATTTACATGGGTTATACTCTTGCACAACTATGAATCACCATCTGCTGCGTTTAAACCATTATTAGAAAAGGGCCTCCAGCTACTTCAGGTTGAGTCTCACGCTACACGCACACCTATAGACGTGCCTCGCAAAAGTTAGTTTCAGATTCAACCCTGAATCATCTCAATCGAACTCCATTTACTTGGATTTGTCCCATGCATGCACACCGACGGACTTTGCTCCCATGTCGGTTTATTTGTGTTGTAAATGGAGCATGTTTCCGCTGAAGGGGGAATGCGTGAGGCGGTTATCTTAGAAGGCCTAATCAGAGCCGGGAGGGTCATGAGGGGCCGAACCTCAGGCCTTATCACTCCAGCAATCAGCTCGAGTCATGTGACCGTGACGCTAATGCAGAATAGATGAACCTTGAGCTGAGGGCATTTGGTTCACCGCCATCACACAAAAGAGGCTCTCATAATATGGGCTAACATCTCTTAATGCACATACAAGGACACCCTTTATGTCATTAAGCAATGGTTTAGACTAGTTAGACGAGTCGAGTCAAATAAACTCTTAGATGTTTTCATGTGGTGCTTTGTGAGATAGCGGTAACTGTTTTGTATTCAAGCTTTAGCTTTGTTTGCTTAGCGTCTGGACTTCTTGTGTAAATATTCTGCACATAATGCACATTAGGTGCGTCCCAGTTCACATACTTATGCACTTCCTTGCCATTTTGTAGTATAAATGGTACAAGTAATGATTTCAAGGGTTATAATAGTTAATGGGATTTTTTTAAATTCTGTCATTAATTACTCGCCCTCGTGTCGTTTCAAACCCATTATTCTTCCGTTCATCTTTGGAACACAAATTAATTTGAATGAATTTTTCCATGTGACATCAGTGGTTAACCATAGTTTTATAAAGCTACTAGAACAATTTTTGTGCGCAAAGAAAAAACAATTACTCAACATTTTTCAATTTAATTTAATTTAATTTGATGTACTACAATAATTACTACAAAAATACATAGAGAGATAAAAACTGAAACTAATCAAACTGACAAAAGCGCATTAAAATTACTTTAATTTTAATTAAAAATAAATAAATATCTGAAAATATAAAGTTTACAACTAGTTTGGAGCTATGCACATCCTATACATGTGGCTACACTAGCAAATGTGACACTCTAATATGCATAGAAATATAAAAAATATATACAAATATTGAAATAGTGTAAATGAGTTTTTAATTAAATTTGCTTGTTTTTTTTGCTCTTTTTATGGCAAAGAGTGAAATTTCCATCTGCCATCTTGGATGAATTTTTTTTTTCCACTGAACTTTTCTCAGTGCATTCTGGGATTGCCTTCTCTGCAAAAGATAAACATGATGTTACTTTAGAATGTGGCCAGAACAAAAGCTGAGTCCAAAATCGCATACTGTCTACTAGTGTCTATTACCTTCTACATTTGGTTTGAAACTTACCGTGACTGTTAAAAAGTACTTTTACTTTTTTGAGTAATGTGAATTCAGAAATACTTTTTATCTCACAAACTATACTATGTGAAAGTGAATTCTTCATATTTGCTCACAGCGAATGTTTCTTGAAAGAAAATATGATTTTTCTACCTAACTTTTGGAACACCACATGCTGCCTAAATATGGTGACTAAATGGGCAGCTGACTAGAGCCCCGTTTCAACCGCAAAAGTGGCTTAGGTTTTAAAACAAAGGATTCTTTAAGCTCAAAATGACATTTTCCAATTCCAACTAATATTTGCTTCTCTTGTTAATCCACATGAATGACTAATTTTAAAAAAATAACAAGAACCGATCTAAAATTAGAAAGGCCACCACTCAGAAGCTACTTTTATCCAAAGGAAGTACAAAAGGTGACTATCCTGGTCTAAGGAGCATAAAACCTTCATTTCTCTACTGAGCTTCAGTTTGCACAAGCTCTTTTCTCAAACACAATGCCTTTAAAAAAAATGTCTGAATAGAGTCTTCTGTTTCTTGTATTGAAGTCAATTCCTCCTGCGTTCTCTTGAGAGCTGATGGTCTGCAACATGTGCACTCTGAAGCCTTGCAACGGAAGGACGGGTTTAACCGGGGTAGAACGGGGTAACTGCTGACAGGCAAAGTGGGAAAAGAAAGATTGACTTCTTTCCAGCCAGGGCCATCTGTGCGAACAACATCTTTTTTACATTAAAGCTCAAATGAATTGCCCTCTGTCCATTGAGAAACAGAGAGGAGCCCCTTTGGCCTGTCACAGACAGTGAGTAGTTCTCTGAGGAAAGGGAGATTTAGAGGAAGCATTGGTGCCCAGTGTTGAGAGGAAGCCAGGCTGGGTATGACAGCCCCTCCTCAGGATTCATGCTATTCAGGCAGATGAATAGTGACTGGGCATCCTCTCTCACTTCCTGTCCAGCCTCATCAAAGACCCCCACATCCTCTCACAGGTGCCACTGGCTCATCAATGACATAATAGATCTCAGGACGCAAACACTGTTTATAGGACCGTTGTATCATGCTGACTGTTTTTATTTGATGCCCCTCAAAAAAAATGCATTTTAATTCAGAAATGAAAACCATGTTCATAACTTTAATTCGTTTTTTTGCCCCATAAATGTAATAATTTTTTTTTTTTTTGGGGGGGGGGGTCACACCACATTAATTTGTACAGATGTAACCATGTCTTTTCATGTTCAGATTCAAAGTCCAAATTATGTGATATTATAGAACTCATCAAATATAATTCATTTTAATTGAAAAACTATATTTTTTAACAACTATGATATTTTCTGTTTTCCTTTTTTTTTCTTTGCACGTTGGTCCTCATGACTTTGACTGGGTTAATACAAGTTTTTCAAGTATTAATAAGCAGTTTTGTTATAATATTTTTCAAGAACGTATAGGATTGTGGCAGACTACTTAATCAAATCTTTGTTTTTAACATGAATATCGAGAGTATATATTTTTTTCTTCATTTTAATATCAGGACAGTTGTACAGTTGGACAGTTGACCGTTTACTGCCCCTAAGAACACATAAATTAATTTTAATTCATAAATTAAAAAAAAAAATAATTATACATTTCATTATATAAAAGGTATGTTTAAATAATTATGAATCGTAGTTTTAATGCATTTTTTAATAAATAGAACATTTAAATCGTATCATGTCTTTTACCTAGCCCCAGAGAAGACCTGAACTATATCACATAGTTGTAAGTTTGCCAATACAAAGTGGAGAGAAAGTTAGCAACAGCGTAATATTGATTTGTTTTCCTGAAATAAACTGTGTCAGGCGAGTTACTGCTTCAGAAATCCCAATGAGTGCTGAGCTTTTAGTCTGCAGTCCAACAAATGAAAACGCCTCGGGTGCTTCTTTGTCCTAATCCATAAATATGTTTCTGCAACTTCAACTGAGCAAGAACAACAGCAACCGGGAAAGCTAATTAGCCCTGTCAAGTACATTCAAATCAATTCAGCAGACGAAGAAAACAGGCATTACATGAATGCCTTTGGAACGACTACACATTTGACATCAACCGACCTGTGAAGTTTAGTTTGTTGTTTTCTCAGCAGAAAGTCTGAAGAACTGAGATCAGATACTGGCTGAGTGAGTGGAGCGGGGGCGTTTAGGAAGGTCCAGCTGTGAATGGGACGTTATGGACTCCATCCGTTCTGAACAGCTGCAAGGTGCGGCTGTTATGATGAAGCTTGCGTTTCATTGAAATGTTTTGCATCAGCGCTTCTCTGGTTTGAAGTGTTCTGTGTTAGTTATCATCGTAGAGGGTGTTATTACCACCTAAAGGACTTATTCAATGAGGGCAACACCAAAAGTGGACGAGCTCTTAACATTCCTGACTGGATTTTCTGCCCTATTCAGATGTCCATCGTCTGCAAGTGCATAGACAACATTCCTTTGTGAAAAACCGTGGTGCTTGACGGCCTTGGATGCTCGGTGGGGTTCATGAACAAAAACAGTTCGTGGGGATCTGGGACTTGCCCAGGCATGCTTGTATTTAAAGAGAAATCATATAATCATAACTTTACTCCCCTTGAGTGCAGAGAACTGTTCGCAGAGAACTATTTCAGTTATGGAGTAAAGCACATTGCATGCTGAGGCCAGGTTGCTTTAACCTAGACCTGTCAGACACGCATCTGCTGGCAGGAATCAAACCATAATTAATCTGCGATTATTGTTAAGGCAAACCGCACTACTGGTATTACTCGTTCTTGGGAAATGAACAAACCCCTAACACTAGGTATCAAAACACAGTCCCACACTATGTGCTTTGATACTTCAAATTGAGATATTGAGATAGAGGTCTGAGATATCTAGAGTATCGTAGACACTCAGCAGTGCATTCTTTTGACTTGCAACCACCCAGAACTCCCTAGAAACCATAGAAATGCACTAAAGGCATCCAGAACACCTTAGCAACCTCATAACTATGTACTGAGGACCGCTCTATGTTGAAAAAACAACTTAATCATTTTAAGTCTAAACTGGTTTGCTGGTTCTGCCTGGTCTCCCAGAAGAAAACTAGACCAGGCTGTCTTAGATTGATTGGTAATTTTCCAATGAAAATGATTGGGGACCAGTGTTATTGTTAACTACACCACTTTTTGAGTAGTATAAATATTCGATTTTAGATGTTTGACTTCATTGTGTGGACAAAAACAGTCGAAACATTGAAGCAACTTTCATTTTTGGGAGAGCTTTCGATTTAAACCAGCCCAGACCAGCTCAACCCAGGTAAGATCTGCAAACTATATTAGGCTGGGTTTTTTTGTGAGAGAAAAGTGCACGTTTTAAGCAGTCTTGTTGTGTTGCTTGTTCTCTCTGCACTTTGTTTCAGGTTCACAAAAGCCTTTTTTCTGATAAATTGCTCATTTTATTATAGATACTTTACACCATATAATAAATTAATTGAAATGCTTTTGTGAAACATTCCTGTAACAAGCGGCTGAAGGTCATTTGGAGCATCTAGATGCAATTAGATTGTCTCGGCTGATCGCTGTGGTAATGTAAACCTCTAAATCCCAATCCCATCCTGTTCAGCACACGCGGCTTGTGTGTTTTTCACCTTGCCGTGACTCCATCATGCCTTATCTCCTCTTCTTCCAGCATGGAACATGGTTTAAATCAAACGCCAATGCATTTGCATGGGCTCTGAAGTGGGCTGGAGGTCTCAGACAGCTGAGAGAGCCCTGGTGTGAGAATGCTATCTGTTGTGAAGCTGACAGGCAGGCATTTGAAGAATCCGCTGGTGAGGGGAGCAGCTGGGGTGGCCAGATCTCGAGGAAGGAGGAAGGCACCTGTCTCAGTGAAAGGCTCTCTTATAGAGCGCAACAGGTGTTGGCAGAGCGGTTAAGCGTTTCGGTTAAAGAGTACACTCACTCGGTGTTATTGACTGTCGATTCCGGAGGCCGGCCGGATTGAAGGTCACAGCCATTGGTTCCCTTTTGTGAAAGAGGCACTGTGGTGGTTTCCTTCCTGCTTTACCCTGCGCAGATCCGCTCTGTGTAGCAGCTCAAAGACGCTCTTTCAGATCCAGCATGGCACGTTTCCCTCGTCCAGCCCGCCTGGCTTACTCTCAAACGTGTCAGTGCAACACAAACTCACGCTCCCATGTCCGGACGCCGGATCTTCAAGGTCAGGCGCATGGATCGTTCCTGCTGCTAGAGATGAGAGAGATGTTAAAGAGCTTCCCGTTTGAACTCATTTGGGTCACATCAGTGACTGTTACACATTTTGGTACATGCAAAAAGAACACTCCATCGTTCATCATTCAATGCTGTGTCTCAGAGGCAGAGCCTATGAGACAGAGAGAGAGAGTGTGTGTGAGGAGTGTGTTTGGCTCGGTGTGAGTGTTCACTACCTGCGCTGTGGGCTGATGGCGAGCACAGGAGTTCTAGCATGTTCTTATCAGCTACATGAGTGCACATCTAGCTCCCTAACAGAGCCGCCGCTCCCTCACACACACACACATACACACACCTCTCTCTCCGGCATAAAGAGCCTCACCTTCACCCTGTTACCATGGCCACTGTAGTTGTGGGCCTGGCCAATGGCATGCAGCGCACACACACACACACACACACACACACACACACACACACACAGAATCAGTGATGAGGTGCTGATGAGCCGCCCGCTCTGACTATCTCCTTCTAATCAATGAACCGAAAGTGGAGAAATCACATTATAATTACATAATCCTCCTACATAGGGAGTCATTGAGTTTAATGTTGGTTTTAAAGTTTTTAAAAGTCAGGAACTGGAGAAAGGTGGAGAGGTGTTGTTTTGGGACGCTGGAGGTGACTCATCGCCTATAAGGTGCGTAGTTGGTTTCCACCGGCACGCGGTGACTCAGACAGCTGATAACGAGGGTAAAATCTTTTAGTTTCTCAAAGAGTTTCACCTACAGTTACTTTTACTGCGCTGACTCAACTACAGTATAAAGTGTAATGGGGCACACCGCTGTCCGTATCTGCAGCGTTGAGAGCAGGTGGTGGATTCTCTCACCCACTCGTTCTGGACGCTTCCTGGGCGCATGAGGAAATAGATGGTATAATTAGACGGTGGAACTGTGCTATTGGGGTGTGGTTGAGTTTTTCCCTGGAGCGCCTATGGAGTCGAGCTGAATCAAGCCTCCTACACAACACACAGTCACACACAGAGCAGAGACGCACAATGAAGAGCTCTGTCGATCCGCTGTGTCACGCTCAGGTCTGGCTTAAGAAGTGAATTTAGAGTTCATTCAAGTTATCTTTAGTGTGGCGCAATACTGCTGGACTCACTGAGGAACGCTTGTGTTGATGCTTTAACAAAACATTCACTCACTGCGTGACAAGGCAGCTGTTTTATTATTATTATTATTATTCAGTGTATGAGAAAAATGCATCATTATGAAAAGCTGATGATGTTAGATGGTGAAAAAATATGTATAGCAAATGTTCAGCTCCGGGTCAATTCATTCATGAAGAGAATCTGAGGCATTTAGATTTAAAATTGTAATCCGTTTTCTTTTTGCCTCTTCTAATAAACTGAGTAACGGAAGTGGGTGGAAGATATCTCAATATTTTGGTGCATTGAGTTTTTTCCTTCTACTCTGTGTTCCTCGGTCCCTGCCGCTGAAAAACAGCCCCACAGCATGAAGCTGCTACTGCCACACTTTACTTTTGGGATGGTACTCTGCTTGGGATGAGCAGAGCAGGTTTCCTTCAAACATGATGCTTGGATTTGAGGTTCATCAAACCAGAGAACCTTGTTTCTCAGAGTCCTGAGGGTCCTTTTGGTGTGTATTCATGCGTCTTCTTCACTGAGGATAAGATCGAGTCTGGCCACACCGCCGTAAAGCCCAGTTCAGTGGAGGGTTGCAGAGATTCTTGTACTTCTGTAGATTTCTCCTAGCTCCTAATCCTTCCCAATACCCAAACTTAACATCAACCTCAATGGCTTTACTAATAAGCAACAAATTAGAAGTTTATTGAGGCAAAAGATGTAGTTAATGGTTTGTTAATAGCGAGAATTGGACCTTAAACTGAAGTGTGACCATAAATAAATATTTATATAAAGAAGTATGTGAAGTAAAAGTTGTTTACAATTTTATATTATGCAAGAAAAAGAGAGACTATAGAGGGAATTCAATGTAGGAGCTCAATAGTCTGAGATAGTGGTGAGGGAAACAGTTTAGTGGCCATTATGCAAATCTATTTTGTCATATTGACAAGGACTCTGAGGTGTTTGTCAGCTCCAGACTAATGAAAGACATCTCTGCCCAATGAGTATTTGTTGGGCTGGATTATCTGTCCGTTCCACCTGCTGTCGTGGTAGAACCGCGCATGACATTGAGGAAGGTAATCCACCCATCCTCATCCCAACCGGCGCTAAGGATTAGCACACTGCTAATTTGCCTCTAGCGAAGCGCGAGGTTGTGGTGCATGTTTTGTCGCCCCAAGTCCAGTTTGTTTTGTGTTTTTCAGTACAGATGCCAGCCAGGAGTGAGAGGCGATCGCAAGATAACGGAAACTGTGTCGAATTTCACTTCTTATGCTACACAGGCCATTTTAATGCTTCGCTAAATCTATGTAGGCTAAAAGGAATCGATCGGGAACAAACATGCAGATCATTTAACATCCACTCTCATATTAGCTGGTGTCTCTTTATAAGATCATATCTCCAATTGCATTAGCTCCTTTATCTTTTGGACCCGACAACAAAGTGGAGAACATTGAGAGCTGCCCAAAAGCTTCATATCTTACATCCAGAGCTCCCAACTTGCTCAAAGGCTCTCAAACTTACTTTTCCTCCAAAATAAACCCTCAGAAGATTGAATTTATCAAGCCGTTGCGAGATTATCCAACAGACATTATCAGCTTGTTCTTAGATCTTCTCATTTGAATGAATTATGGATTCATCTCCGAATGAGCCGCGAGAGCTTACTCTTTTCCAGCTCGCCCCATAGCCATCTCCAAACCCAGACCTTTTTTAACATCTCGCCTTCCCACCGACTGAGAAGGGCAGGATGGGCTCGCGGCTGGAAGATAAGCCAAGAAACGGCTAATCCTGCGAGCCTTTATGCTTATACTTTCCCTGCTAATTTCCACATCATTGAACTCGCAATCCTTTCAAACTGTTAAGCTTTTCAATTCAGACTGGCTTTGTCTTCGTCGCCTGCATTATGTCAGTTTTAAATTTTAATCAGCCCCTCGGAAGTGACAGATGTGATGTGAGAATCTGCCCTAAATGCCATTTTTTTTGTGAACTAAATGCTTTGTACTTCAGCATTTATCACATTCAGGGCTTCATCAGGCTTCACCTTCTAATACAATGAAAGCTTGATGGCTTTAAAATGTGTGGACTCCCACTTTACCTCAATCCTACAGACCTTAGTCAGAATAGATGCCATGTTAAATTTGTCACTAACAAACTGTACTGTAATGTACTGTACAAGCGGGCTTTCTATTATCCAATTGGTGCGTTTGTATGCAAAATTATTGTACAGTTATAATTCCACACGGTCATAAACTTTCATTGTTTTTCTATGTATGAGTAGGGAGAGACTACAAAATGTGAATGAATCATTTAGAACGACTCAATACGACTCAAAAGAATGATTCATTCACAAAAAAAGAGTCAGCCAAGAGTTTTATTACAATTAAAATTAAAGTTATTAAAACCATTGTAATTACTATAATTAATATACTATAAATTATATTACTATAACATTACTATAAATATTAGAAACTTAAATGATACTAAAACTAGAAATGTTGCCTTGGTCACTAATTGAAATATGTTGAAACACTAAAATGAATAAAAATTGGAAATAAAGAAAAACTCCAGCTGAACTAATGCTAAAATAAAAGTAAATTAAAAAAGTAAAATAAAGTAAGTAAACTTAAGAAGCAATACTTACAAAAAAGTAGTAAAAATGATAACGCACATTAAAACGAACTAAAAAATAAATAATAAAATAAAAATAATAAATATGCATTTATTCAAAAATATTAGCCTAAAGAAATAGGTTTTCAGAAGAATTAATTTCTTCTTATTTCTTTATTTCTTTTGTGAAGCACACAGTAAAAGGAGATTTTTGAAGTGTTTTTTTTTTTTTTTTTTTTGTGCAATAAAATTCAGTTATGTCTTTGTTGCTTTGGACCCCATTGAATTGAATTGTACCCAAAGAAAGTAAGTCACACAACATCATTTTTGACTCCGTGAACTGTCTCTATAAATATAGTGCATGAGTCATATGAACCACTTTTATGGTTCTTTTTTAGAACTTGAAAACCTCATACTGTCATTATTTTGACCAGAACATTGTTCAAAAAAATCACCCTTTGTGTTCCACAGAAAAAAAGATTTTCATTTGTGGGTGAACTATTCCTTTAAGACTCCCTCATTTTATCCTCAGGAGAACCACAGTTTTCTAGTGTCTCAAATCTTCGGATTACCAGAAAACGGAGTCATCCATCAGATGTGCTGGTTATCCGTCCTCTCAGTATCTGGGATTAGTGTGACACTTCTTTAATATCTTCTGTTATTTTTAGAGTCGGATTCCTCTGACCCTGTCAAAGCCTTCCTTGTGGCCCATCTTACACGATCATGATAGTTAGCAGCGCAAGGCCCTTTGACAGCGTTAAAAAGGGGGATCACGAAGCACTTCAAAGCGCTTTGGTGCATATGGACAGTGTCTCTTTTAATAAAACTGTCATCATATCTGAGGCGTCATGTGCTTGCGTTCTTCAGGAGTCTGTGGCGTCACTGCTTCGCCTCAAAACATTTGCCGTCTCTTGGAGGAACGTTCTACAAACATCTGCCCTTTACCGAGGAAGCTAAAATTAGACTTGCCGTCTGTAATTAAACAGCAAAAGCAGCCTGTCGGAGGAACTCTGTTTGCCATTCATGCCATTTTTGATGATTGTGTGCCAGCGTGTGCATATGCATGCGTGGTTATGTAGGAGGGAGAAAGAGGGATGCAAACAAAGGAAGTGACAGTAAAACATGTGGGAGAAAGCAGAAGAAACAGAGATGACATTTCGAGTGAGCATCAAAAGCAGAGGCCGTTTCACATCTGCACTTGACTGCAGCTTTTGGCACCTCTCAACACGGGCCGGTGTCTCCTTCACACATATGTGCAAAGTCTAATGGAGAAATGCTCTGTTTACACCTGGTTTTAGCAGCCGTCTGTCTCAGGGATCCGATCAAGTGGACAGCACTGGGTCAGATGTGTCTTGTGTTTTCATTAAAGCATTGAGGAGGTGTTGAAAACATTTATAGTCTGTACTATAACACAGTGGATCCTAGAATATCCTAGTGTATCCATTGTTTATTTTATTTAATTTTAATTATGGTTATTTAAACTTATTCATGTAATATATTGTGAAAAATCTGATTATTAAAAAAATATATATATTATTAAAATGTTCAGAACTACAATTTCAGTCGCCATTTAAGAAAATATTGTATTATATTAAAACATTGGATTACATTTTTCATATTTTTAATAACAAATTGTTTTAAATTGTCTGCATTTCCGACTGTCAACATTTAGAAAACGTATATTGTATTATATTAAACTATCACATTTCATTTTTTCTTTAGATTTTAGATTTTTAGTACAGATAATTTCAGTGAAAAAGAAATATTTGATTTAAAAAAAAAAGAATTTTTTTATCACATTATATTTAACATTATCAGTACTAAAATTTGAATGAAAATTATATTGTATTATATTATTAACATTTTATATTATATAAATGTTTTATATCTTTTTAATTCTATCTTTTATTAAATTAAATTAAATTAAATTAAATGTATGCGTTTAGCAGACGCTTTTATCCAAAGCGACTTACAGTGCTTTCAGGCTATCAATTTTTACCTATCATGTGTTCCCGGGGAATCGAACCCCCAACCTTGATAACGCAATGCTCTACCAATTGAGCTACAGGAACACTATATACTATTTTATATCTTAAACGTAATATTTACGTGGTCAGCATTACAATTTGAGTGAATATTTCTAATAGATGTATTTTTGCTTTAATGACATAACACTTAAACTTCATGAACACCACGAGTTTGACATTATGAATGCCACAAATCTGCGTATATTTGATTAGTAACCTATAGTGCAGAATCTTGTAGAACTGGACATGTTGGTTGTGCTGGGATGAGATGATAAACGCGTGGCGTCTCCATCAGGACTAACAGCAGCCGCTTGGCCCGGTGCAGATCATTTAATGAGATGGAATTGATTTTCCTTTGCTTCCCTCATGTATCTGCACTCTAACCAATTACATAAAAAGACTCCCTGAGTTCGCTTTTGTTCTTGAAACCTCTTACAGCTATGTTCAGATGTTGAAATCAAGGGCAGAATGCCACTGGAGTTGCCTTAATATATTTTGCTACACTTGGGTGCTTCCTAAAATGGAGCCATGCGTTCATATTTAACTGAGCTCCTGCTACCTGAATACTTTTCATTCCAGTAATTTGTGAGTATAGGTTTAAGTGTGGATTGTGACTGAAGGCAGGCTGTATCACAGTTGGCAGTGGTTTCCATTACTATCAGCAAGGTAGAAAACCCCTCTTAGGCCATTACTGCGTGGGTATTAGAGGTCCTTTAAATGTTCATTAGTTGCATGGACATGCTAAAAGCATGCTGATAAACTTGAGAGGCACAGGTCCAAACCCAACATATTGAGAGATATCTAACAAACATTTCTAGTAAAGAACAGTTGGGGCAGGATATGGAGATTTGGAGTACTTTTATCACATTACTCTTTTACAACAGATCTTCTGCCTTTACTGTTTATTGATGCCAGTTGCCAAATATATCAGGAACATGGAAAAGAAAATTAATATAATTATAAAATAAATATAGAATATGGTAGTAATATAAAGACTGTGTGAATCACAGGTGGCTTGTCTCATCAATGTCAGCAGAGAGAGAGAGTGATGAGAGAAGTGTGGAGAAAAACTGAGTGGTTTTGCGTAAGTGTGAGTTCATGTGACCTGTGATTCTGCTTGTGTCACATAGCAGCACAGCATTTTGACAGGTCGTCATTGCCCACCGTTGTGATTTAAGTCATGCCAGAAACCACCACACACTTCCTCTGAGTGCGTCATTATACATTTACAGTCGGCCCATGCACTGGATTTGCATTACAAGTGTATAATAAAGCGTATTTGCAATGTTTTGTATCAAGGTCAAGATTATTTGACTTGGCTATTGTAAATCATGCCTAGGACACTGCAATAAAGGGTGGGCAACAGTGAGTGAGTAACAGTTAAGTGCTGGTGTTAAGTGCTCAGCTCCTGCAGTGTTTTAAATGAACAGACATGCTAGATTTATTATGGTCAAGCCCTCACAATCTGACAACAGTCCCAGTGTTGTGCTGACCTGAGCACGCCTGCGGAGGTCTGTGATCTTCAGTCAGGTGGGTGGGTCAGATGATACACTATAGTCCATCCTAAATGTCAAGCCAGAAACTTTACTGCACTTGCAGTTCGGAAAAGTAAAATATGTGCTTTTCTGTTTTCCCTTACTTTGTTAATATGAAAAGTAAAGAGTGAACTGAATATAAATGAGAAAAGAGAGCAGGAATGGATGCTGACTGTTAGGCCCAAAATATATTCTATTTAAGTAAAAAATAATAAAGTTTCAATGTGAGAAACAATTAATTGTGAGGTTATAAAGTCACAGTTACAAGAAATAGTCACATTTGTGAGATATAAAGTCACAGTTACAAGAAATAGTAACATTATTGAGGTATAGTCACAGTTACAAGAAATAAAGTCACAGTTGTGAGATAAAGTCAGAGTTACACAAAATAAAGTCACAGTTGTTAGATATAAAGTCACAGTTACAAGAAATATTCACATATGTGAAGTATAAAGTCACAGTTACAAGAAATAAGTAAGTTGTGAGCTATAAAGTCACAGCTGAAAGAAATGGTCAGAGTTGTGAGGTATAAAGACAAAATTACAAAAAAATAAAATTGTCAGATCTAAAGTGATAATTACAAGAAATAGTTACATGTCAGAAATTCGATGGAAATTATGAGGAAAAAAACTGGAATTAAAGCTGGAATTACAAGCAGATTGTGAGATATAAAGCCTCGGTTACAGAAAATAAAGTCTTGTTTACAAAAAAATTAAGTGAAATTGTAAGAATAAATTCACAGTTTGGAGAAATTTGAGTCAATTGTGATATATAAAGCACATTTAAAAGTAATGAAGTGATGATTATTATTATGCAAATGTCAAAAAAGTCGCAGTTGTGTGAGATACTATCGCACCCGTAATATATAAAGTCACATTGTGAGCATTTGCATCTGTGAGGTATAAAGTTTCAAGATGAGATATAAAGCTGCAATTTCAAGAAATAGTCACAGAGGTATAGATGAGAAATTTGTAAAAAAAAAAAAAAAAAAAAAAATTATTAAGTGATTATTCTGAAAAATAGCAATTATGATATTCACAAATGTGAGAAACATTGTGAAAAATGTGCAATTACAATAAATAGTAGCACATATGAAAAAAATAAAATAAAATAAATAAATGTACAGTTGCATGGGATAAAGTTGCAATTGTGAGAAACAGTATGCAATCCCATCTGTGAGATATCACAACAAAATGATATGAGAAATAAAGTCAACTGACTTTTTACTGCGAGGTGGAATTGGGGTTCAAAGAGAGGTTATAAGTGAAATGAACAAGTCTTTTGGTTCCCTGTATCCAAATAAACATATAGTGCTCTTTTCAAGGGCAGATATTAGTTTAACTGCCTTCAAGTGCACTTACTATTCATGTCTGTTGAATCGATGACTGTACACCTCCATACAACTCTGAGACAGAAAGGGAGAGATATTGCTTCATAAAGAAGGCATTCAGATTTGCTCTCAGCCCTTCCGAGGTTTCCTTTGTTGAGCTTTCTCTTCAGCGATAGGCCCCTTCCGGGTGGCCTGCCTGTCAAAGATGAAGGTGTTAGTGCAGTGTTGTGACGCCTGTCCTCATCTATATCACTGTGCCAGCGTACAGCTCACTAATCTGACCTGGGGCCAGGGCAGAACATTTTAAGGGGCTTTGAAGGCAATTAAGAAATCATCAATGAGAAGTGAACAGCTACGTTAAAACTACATATCTGACCCCCATGAGCCCAGAGGAAGTAGAAGATGATGTTGAAGAGAGAACAGAGAGCTGTAGTTCTGTGTTAGGTGAGGGGGGACAGACACTCTCGTCTGTCCTGCTGTTACAACACATGGGCCTTCGTCTTGATTGTCGTCTTTCTAGCAGAGCATCTGTCACGCCGGCCTGTGTGTTGGAGGAAGTGAGCTTTCACTTATCTGCCCCATTGCTTGTGTGTGATTTGGAGCAGTCAAGTACCTTAAAAGGATTATTTTATTTTATTTTATTTTATTTTATTTTATTTTATTTTATTTTATTTTATTTTATTTTATTTTATTTTATTTTACATGCATATATTTATATTCAAATATAATTTTTTTTTATAAATAGACATATTTAAAATATAAAAAACATATTTTTTTCCTAAATCTATACATGAATTTGTATTTATATATACATAATAAATATACATAATACATACAGATATAATATGTAAACAAAAGCCTTTATTTCGGTTCTGATTAATCATGACTAATTGTTTGACATCACTAATTATTATATTATATTATATTATATTATATTATATTATATTATATTATATTATATTATATTATATTATATTATATTATATTATATTATATTATATTATATTATATTATATTATATTATATTATATTATATTATATTATATTATATTATATTATATTATATTATATTATATTATATTATACACTACTGTTGGAAGGTTGCATTTGTAAGAAGTCTTACCAAGGCTGCATTTATTTGATCGTAAAAACAGTTAAATTGTAAAATGTAATTACTGTTTCAAATAAATATTTTATATTTTAAAACATTAATTTATCTGATGTGAAGCTGAATTTTCAGCATCATTACTCCAGTCACATGATCCTTCAGAAATCATTCTAATATACTGTTTTGCTGATCAAGAAGCATTTTTTCGTTATTATTATCAAGGTGGAAAACCGTTGTGCTGCTTAATATTTTTGAATCTGTGATGCATTATTTATATTTTTTAGTAAATAAATTAATTAGCAAACAATTAAAATTAAAGCATTTATTTGAAATTGAAATCTTTGGTAACATTTCACTGTCACTTTTGATTTAATAAATTCATGCTGAATAAAAGTAGTTATTTCTTACAAAATTAATTACTCCTAGTAGTTGACACATTGAAACAACTATTAAAATATTATGAAATAAGTTTAAAGTCTGCATATTTTTTGTTAAAGAATATTTTAAAATATGTAATAGTTGTTTTAATACTAAACTGTCTGTAGGCTATAATTGTTTTTCTTTCTTAGTGTTTAAATCTAAGGCTATTTTAAAAAAGCAGGATGAACCGGTAATATTATTAAATTGGTAAATATCGAAAAAAATATTGTATTAATATCCCAGTTTAACACATTAACTTTGAGAGACCTTATTATGAGTTAGCAAAAAGTTAGCGTTTGGCTTAGTTTTCCATCAACTTTTTTTTAATAATAATTATAAAAAGAAGTGTATTTAAATGTAAAATGATGATTTTTTTTTTTTAACTAAAAATCTTACCCTTCGTGTTTGGAATATGTGCAAGCATGACTAAAATGTTGTGTTTGAGCGATGTATGGTTTGAAGTGATGCTAGGCTGAGTACATGACAGATTTTTCATCTATCCCTTCAACTCAAATCTGTCAGATCAGCACTCTTGTAAAGTTAAGAGAAAAAATGTAAGAGGTTCCCTAATGCGAGGCATTCAAAGCATAGAGAAGGGGGCAGGCATCAAGGGTTTTGAAGTGTTTGCTTTATACTTGCCTTAGCAGGATGAAATGCATGTGCTGATGTTGTGCTTCTTACACAATACGCTAATTCGGTAGCAATGATTCTGAACATATGAGTCAGTGCTTCAGAGTCGGTCCGAATTTGAGGCGTTCAGCAGATGAATGTATAGCTGCCCGTTTTCTCTTGCTGTCTAGAAGGAATTAGTCTGACAAGCCATATATTTGCATGCTAAGAAAGGAGTTTCCAGTGTACCTTCCCACCTCTCTTTCTCATATTTGTTTCATCAGTCAAGAGGCGGTTCTCTGTTGTAAATCAGAGCGCATCTGAAAAGCTGAACAGTCCCATTGGAACCACATTGATGGTCTAGAAATATAGTCCAGCATGTATTTGCATTGGTAAGCCCGTATCTGATGGGTAATTGATTGAAGTCTGATATATTAAATGTGGCCCTACTGACACACTGACCTTAATGGATGTGGCTGCGGTCACCTCAGGCAATAAAGCACTTTCCATCTGTCCCCCAAATAGGCTCGGGACAGTCCTCGTCATGTGATGTGTCATGCCCTTTACATTAGCGAAATTATCAATGAAGACATTGTGGCCTTGTTTGTTTAAAAGTCAGGGAAGAATTCATTATCGACTTGTTTTGCCTGTCACAAGGTCTCGTGATACTGTGAAATGTTTTTTTTATCAGTATATATGAAGACACTGAACTCACCATGCACTTTTCCTTTTAATTAAAAGTTTTTGTTGTATGTGACAGTGTTACATTTTAAAAAACAATCATTATAATCAATTGTATCAAACAAAAGTCATTAATTAAAATAAATCTGTATATTAGAGGAGAACAAAAGTTAAAAGAATGAAATAAATGATTATTTAATATTTTAGTTTATTATTAAAATTACTAAAACTGAAATATACATGAAATAAAGCTTAATATAAATATTAAAACACAAAAATACAAAATGACAAAGGACATAAAATTGCTTAAACCTCACCTCACCAGTATTAAAATAAGTGCTCATTCAAAATATTAATAAATACTAGAACACTGATTTTTATTTTTTTTTATATAAATAATGTTCTTTTTTCCAGTCCAAATATGTACATTTTAAATCAAGATGCATTTGTAGTTGGTAAGCAAAATTACACAGGATATCTAGTTTGGTTTTTACATATCAAAATGTATTGTTTTTCCTTTGAATTACATAGATTTTTAGATTTTGTCTTGTTTTGGGCTTGCATTTTGCTATTTCAGTTTTTCAGCTTCCTCCAATGTGTTACCTGTCATATCTTGATCATATTTATTTATTTATTTTTTGTGTGAAATTTAGCAATTTCTGAGTGAAAATTGATTCTACACACAATGTTTTGTAAGGTATATAAATAATTCTGAAATAGCACTGGTATGCATGTGGCACACACTGCAGTGTCACATTCATAAGTGCGGTTTAATGGCCTCTGTAGGCAGTAACAGGCGGTAGAGGGGCCATATTAACACATCTCTTGGGACGCTTCCACAGATGGTCCTTTTGAAATCGTTTTATGTAAATAACAGCACTGTACAGTAGGACACAGTGACACACACACACCTCCCCCTACAGCCGTCAGTGCGATCTGTGGTCACTTCCATTATTTAGCATGTGAATATTTGATGGTGACATCAGTGTTCTGGACGGCCCATGCTGCCAGAGGGGCCCTGCTAATGAGGCACGACGCCCCTCTCAGCTGGTCGCCTCACAGCCAGATAAATCTCATGTCTCCTTTTTTCTTCTTTATGTCCCACCACAGCGTCTTTCTCTCGGATCCTTTCAGCGCTGTTGTAAGCATTTCACAACTAGGGTGCATAATTAACCTTCATCCAAGTAAAAAAAGGGACAAAGAGCCCAGATTAGGGCACTCCTCCAGTCAGACAGAAAGTCTGTGCTTAGTGGTGCAGGCTAAGGCATGAGTCAGTCCTACTGCTGATCTGAACCAACCGCTAATCCTGAGCTTTAGACTTCAGTGAGTAAATCATCTTGCACTATTTGTGCCACGGACGTGAATAGCACCTTTTTGTCCTATTGATTTTATTTATTATACTATAACCTAAAAGGTGCAATTAATGCATATAATATCTAATAAACCACTTCTGGGATGAGCATGTTTTTAATTTTCGCATTAAAATCAATTAATATATATATATATATATATATATATACACACACAAGAACAAATACTAAATAAAATGAATAAGTTTTGCATAATATTGGATTGTTATTTAGAATTTAGAATTTCTATTTAAACTTTAATTTTTTTCACATTTTTCTATTATTTTAATTTCTATTCGAACTATTTTTCTTTTTTATTCTATTTAAAGTTTCAGAAAGGCAACATTTCTCATATCCATTAAAGTTTTTATCTAAAATTGTATTTTTTTAGCTTTAAATTAATAAAAACATATTATTAGTGCCGTCAAACGATTAATCGTGCTTAATCGCATCCAAAATAAAGGTTTTTGTTTACATAATATATGTGTATGCGCTTTGTAAATTTAATGTGTATATAAATACACACAAATGTAAATACATGTAAATGTTTTTTTGTGTGTGTATTTATATATACATAATAAATATACCCTGTATACACACATTATGTAAACTAAAACTTTTATTTTGGATGTGTTTCATCGCGATTAATTGTTTGACAGCACTAATTATTTTTATCGTTTTATTACTAGTTAACAATGACACTTTTTATGATAAGACTGGGTCACACATGGGAAATGCCATGTTTGATAAAAATATACATACAATATACAAACAAACAAAAAATGATGATTTAGATGCGCACACATGTATTCAAAGTAGACTTTTGACCTTGATGATGAAACTCGCCACTCATGCTTTCTTCGGAAAAATCTTGTTTCCTCCTGTAATTTATTTTCAGATGCTTTTACGCTGAATCTGCTGTTTATAACAACCCTGAACTGAATCAGTTATTTGAATCTGATTTGTTGTGTGCTGCCCATTGAAGTTAATACACAAGAAAATACATCTTTCCTTTTTCTTCTTGCAGTGAGGGGGTCTTCAAATGCCCGGAGGACCAGCTCCCACTGGATTACGCCAAGGTAATAATACACTCAGCACTAATCTCTCATCCATTCTGCTGTAGACCAGATTACAGATCAATCTCCCACAGTCATTCACATCCCTTTAGTGTACAGTGGAGTTACAGGGGCCAAGTACAACTTTTCTTGAGTGACTCTGCGAGAATGAACGAAATGCTAATATGTCAACAATAGCAGGCTGTGTTTGTGAGTCACTGGCTGCCCCGGGCCCCGGGCGCTCGGCCCTCGTCCACGCTTCTCAAACCACCCGAGAAATCCGACTAATGAACTACCACAGGCCACTCATTTCCCTGGGAATGTCCAAAAGAAGGAAGGAAGAGACAGAGATGACCGAATATTTTTGATGTTGCTTTAATGCGGCAGTGTGGTCTTTCTGCATCACTAAACAGAATATTTCTAAATGTATAAATCACAGTCCTGAGATGTTTGGACAAATGTATTCATTTGAACCTAGTTTATGCTGGAAATCGTTGTTATTCATATTATTTAAACTGCTATAAATGCAGTCATTTACATGGCATGGGCAAAAAGTTAAATCTAACGTTTCCATAAATCCGTAAAATGTTTTCTGAAAATGAAATGAACAGAAAAATGAAGATCTGAAAATATAGAAAAAGTGTGTATAGATATATGTAACAAAATTTAAACCAGAGATCATGTACAGTCATTTAGCATTATTATACATTTTATTTACATTTACATTAATTTAATAATTTAAATGGCAAATTATGCATAATGGGAAATTAAATGTCAATAAAGGAAAAAAACTAAATGTCCATAAAGTCCATAAAATGTTTTCTGAAACTGAAATGAACGGTAAAAAAGAAAGAAAGGCAGTTATACTCTGTTGATCAGCTAATCTGCACCACACCACATTAAAGAAGGAATTTCACCAAATCTTTAATTAAAGTATTGGCTAATGTTTCATCTTGCTCTTTAGTTAATTAATCAGGTTGAGCTGGGAAAGTGTCTGCGTTCATTAAAGAGCCATTTTTCTCTTGCACTGCTTTAGAGAAAGAGATTATGAAACCTCCGAGTGCTTTGCAGATTATGAGCATACCTTCAGTTTAACAACAGTGATTTTAAAACTACTCAAAATTTTATTTATTTTTTACTGGTGAGACGAGAAAAATTCGTAAAGACGTAAAATTCTCTGCATGTAATACAATGCAACTTAATCATACATAATTGTGCAATTAATCCAAATCTCAGCCCTATTACAGCCGTTCTTTTTTCAAACTCTTCTAACATCTGAGTCATCTTCTCCTGCAGTGTGTTCGACAGGCTTCTGTAAGAGCACATGCACAAAGTTAAACCTGTTCTGTGTTGGAAAGAGCTTTAGCACACTAATCCGCTGAAGCTGTGATTTGCATGAAGTCGGCGGGATAATTCTCCTCATCCTGGAAAGCCTGGAGTGCCGCAGGAGCGTCTGATGCTCATGAGGCCTGATTGCACAAACAGTCATTTTAAAGAGCTGACAGCCGCCCATAGATTACCCATCCACCTCCGCAGGACTGCTGTTCAGTACCTGGCTTTGCCTGTTTGAGGTTGGGTTCACCCCACGTCTCATGTTTCAAAACTATATTGTTCAAACGTTCGGGGGCCGGTACGATTTCTAATTTTTGAAATATATTAGTACTTTTATTCAGAAAGGATGCATTAAATTGATCAAAGGTGACAGTGAAGACATTTATAATGTTAAAAAAGATTATATTTCATATAAATGCTGTACTTTTGAGCTTTCCATTTATCAAAGATTCCTGAAAAAAAATGCATCATAGTTTCAACATAAAAATTAAATAAAAAAATATATTAAACTTTTATGATTCAGCATATTAGAATGTTTTTTAAAGGATCACGTGACACTGAAGATTGGAGTAATGCTGCTGACAATTCAGTTTTACCATCACAGGGATAATATAAAAAATATATATATAATATATAAATAATTATAATTTATACATTAATTAATTAATAATTTATACATCAAAAATCTAATATAATATAAAAATATAATACTTAAGTGAAATATATTAAAATAGAAAACAGTTATTTTAGATTGTAATAACGTGACAATATATCAGTTTTACTGTATTTTTAATAAAAGAAATGCAGGTTTGATGGGTATAAGAGACGTATTTTAAAAACATTTGAATGCTAAGGAAATTTATGGCAGTAGATTTAAGATGAAAATTTAGTTTATGCTTCTTAGGAGAATAATATCTCTAACAAACTTCTAAGATAACTAATGCAAAATATAGTTAATAGAAAATAATAAAAATGTTACATTTTATTATTACAATATTGCAGTTGCTTTCCTGCAGAATAACTATTTTTGTTAAGCACACTTACATAATGTACTTTAAAGTGCTCTATTTTCATGCACTAATTTTGCACTTAATATATCAAAACTTACTCTTTAGTACTTCTTAAGATCATTCTAAGAACATACTCAACTGTGCTATTTTAAGACACCATGAATATAACCTAAAATATGCTTCAACATATTAGCTCAGTATTAAAACAAATATTTAGTTTCCACTTGAGTGTACTAGTGTATGCAACAAAAAAAAAAATTATAATTCCATGCAGAATTTATATGCAATATTCCAAATTGTGTGGAAGTGAATCACTGATCTGCTACTTGATAAAGTTGGATATTTCAGTCAAGTAGTGACGCCAACAAGCAACCATGCATTTTTATAATGAAGGCTCACCTGCTTACACGAGGTGTTGTATTTTTAGTTCTTTATATAATTCGTTATTTAAATTTTTTTATCTACATATCTTCCATAAATTCTGAGCCGTTGTGTACGGCAGGATAGCACGGTTGGGAGAGTTGATCTTAGTGTGCCAGAAAGTCTGTCAATGAAAATGAATTGGAGTGTTGGGAGGGTGAGGGGAACAGCTCCATATGGGACTGCATGGGGGGGCGAACGGCCGCGTCTGCAGTGCTGTCGTAACGCTGTGGATCTGTGTGTGTATGTAAATCCTGCAGGCAGAGGATTTGGGCTGATTGGATGGAGGAGCATCTCATCCTTCATCGACTTTATGGATGAAGGGAAGATGCAATAGCCTCTGGATCTAACGTACACACACAGATGCACGTGTACACACTCATTTCACACGGCTCTAGTTGAGGTCATCCATCACCGTGCAATTGAATTTGATCATACAGCAGTGTATTTGTGTTTCTGACAAAGCATTTTTCTTTTCCCAGTCTTTCATAATTCATTTTACTTTCTTTTTTCTTTTTCATGACTAAGCATATTGTTTTCTTATTCTTGGAATGATATAAAATAAATGAAAATATAAAATATTTGACTACGATTTTATGCATTTGAAACTTTTTGGTCAGTTGACGTTTATCAGATACTCATCTTTCTATATACATAACTCTGATTATTGATGATTAAGGTATACATTTCATTTGAAAGAGATGTTTATTAAACATTTATATTGATTATGGCTTATGATCAACTGATGGAAAAGAGCATTAGAACCAGCTGTGTATCATGAATTGACATGTTTTTAGAGAAAAATTGCAGTCTAGCACTTGAAACCAAATTTTTGTGGGAGTGTTTGGGTCATTACATAATTAGCATTTTTTTAATGACCGCATCAGGCACTAAAGCAATTGAAATAATTCATTATTTGTGAATTTCCCCCACTGTGTCAGTATTGAATATTAAAAAGTATCTACCTCAAGCAAATACTATTAATATTATTATTATTATTTAGCATTTTAGTTTCTATGCAGAATTCCTTTGATATCCTTAAATCAGAACACACACAAAAAAAAGTTATTTTTTAATATTTTGAACCTTATTATTAAAAAGTGTCTGTACTGGCTTAAATTGTACGTCAAAATCACAAAAACTGGTTGTGACTGTAATGTATGCAAAAAAAAAAAAAAAAAAAAGAATATGCGACTAAATCAGTTTCCATCCAGATTGAACAATACTTGTAGGAAAAATGGCACAAAATAAAAATCTGTTTAAAGTACAGATGGAAATGTATCTACATCAATACAATATACGTATCATTATTAGAAGTAGTAGTAGTAATCTGCATTTTGGCTTCTGTGCAGAATTTCTGTGTGATTATCCCAAAGTCTAAAAAACATTTTTACGTTTTGTACATTGTTGTCAAGTGTCAGAATTGACTCAAATTGTCCGTCAGAATCACAAGATGTCACAAAAAAAATGATGCAATTAAACATTTTGATGTAAACATTTGAACATTTTTGGTGTGAAATGTTATGAAAAACTCAGTAGTTACGCAATCAAAATGTCTTTTTGGTCAATCATTGCTGTCATTTGCAAATATTCGAGTACTCGGACCCACCCTTATGTATGACGGGACGTTTGCTGTAATTATATCAACAGACAATCCCCTTTTAGTGTGGGAGAAGCCACATGTGTCTGAGTTAATAAGTGAACGCTTAAATCCAGACCTCTGTCCTGTCCTTGAGTGGTTAATATATGAGTGTGTTTGAAGAGAGGAGACGACGCTGATTAATGTGTCCTTGGTGTAATGGTGTGTTATAGATCTATCCTGACCCTGAGCTGGAGCAGCAGATACTGGCGCTGCCCATCCGCTGTATTCACAGTGAAGAGGGCTGCCGCTGGACCGGCCAGATGAAACAGCTACAGGTAATGATGCTTTATCATTTTTCTGATGTCTCCCTACATAGCTGTTGCTGTAGCAGTGTTCTCTGCTAACTTGCATGGGATTTGTTTGAATGTGTTATAGTTGCGTTAAAGGGATACATCTGTCATTAACTCTTCCTCATGTCGTTCCAAACCTCAATCACTCGCTTTCTTCTGTTGAGCACCAAACAGTTGACTGTAGCCATTGACTTTGACAAAAAACACTGTGGAGGTCAATGGGTACCACCAGCTGTTTTGGGTGAACTATATATATTTAGCCTTAAAATGGGAAAAATGTCACTGTAAATATGAACTACACAACATACCTTTTGTTTCCCAGGGCCACTTCTCAACCTGCGCCTTCAATGTGATCCCCTGTCCCAACCGCTGCTCCGTCAAGCTGACCCGCAGAGACCTGCCCGAGCATCTGCAGCACGACTGTCCCAAACGCAAGGTCAAGTGCGAGTTCTGCGGGAGCGAGTTCACAGGAGAGGCCTATGAGGTACTGTGCTCAAATCACGCACAAGACCGTTATTATAGAGCATTGCAGGAATGAGTCCTCATACCTCGAAAAGAGTTAGCATTGAAATAAGAAATGAGGTGTGTTCAACACAAGCTCGTGTTTTTCTACGACATAAAATACTATTATATTTTATCACTATAAAATAAATGTAATAATACCCCACTTGTGATTATTTTAAGCTATTATGTGTCCTGAATACAACAGTTGCTAACATGCTAAGCGACTAAATGGGAATGGTTGTCACATCTTGACTCTTTATTAATTATTCTAAATGTAACTTAACATCTGTAAGTTTGTTGGAAGATTAATAAAAAAAATCTTTAAAAAAAAATCTTACAGTAACTGGCTTTTTTTTTAGGGGAGGACCTGTTAACTTAATCTCTGCAGCATTAGCATATTAGCACAGATGTGCTAGCTTCTTACTTGATTATTGTCAGTTTGGGCTCTGTAAAAAGGATCGATACATGAAGAAAGAGGCTTGTGTGTATCAGCGTGCTGTAATTCTGAAATGTGTGAAGTCGTTATTAGCAAACTGGCAGCTTGATCTTGGAGTAGCACAAGAACTGCAGTTGTTTGCTAATATGATGGCACTTCTATTTTTACAATTCAAACTAATACTAATAGAAACCTCAAAATGTATAAAAGAGACGATTAAGCCTTTTTATTGCGTTTTATGGGAATATTCCTGTTGTATTCTGTGGGTAGGCTGCAAAATTGCACTAAATTGTTGCCGTTTATGATTAGAGAACCACTTTATTTGCAATTTACTGCTTTTTAACAAGTGGTGTTTTGCCTCATGAAAGTGCTTGCAAGGCAGATATGATATTACACAAACATTCTTGTAAAAGCTAGAATAAAGTACATGACTGTTGCCCTAGTTTCAGTCTGGGCAAGTCAAAAACAGTCTGCAGATTTTGGCCAGTCAGAATTGACAGATTTAATAGATAATCGCATAGTAGGCCAAGTAGTAAACGGTTCTTAAAAGAACCATATTTCATAGAGTGAAGAACTTTTTTCACTATAAATAGCCTTTTGCACAATGAAGTGGCTCCATGAATATTTAAGGTTTTCATGGAAGCATAGATGCCAATAAAGAACCTATATTTTACCATCTCTAGCCCCCTCTACACTGTAAAGTCTGTGTCAGGATGATGGCTCATGGTTCAGTAGACAGAAAAAGATCTGGATGAGTGTCGGCATCAAAGCAGATCTGATGCTGCCAACCCAGTTATGCCTAAAACATGTTCTTTTCCTGCTTTGCATGCAGTCATTTTATTTTCAGGAAATACAAATCTAGTTTCTTTTGTTCTTCTGACATCTCCATCTCCTTTCGTGTCCCTCAGAACCACCAGGGCATCTGTCCGCAGGAGAGCGTGTACTGCGAGAACAAGTGTGGCGCAAGAATGATGAGGAAACTGTTATCCCAGCACACCATGACGGAATGCCCCAAACGCACGCAGCCCTGCAAGTACTGCGGCAAAGAGTTTGTCTACGACACCATCCAGGTGAGTGACACGGCTCAGCACACCTCTACACCCAAATCATCCAGTGCTCTCTCTGACTTCGACTGTGACAGCCTTCAACCGTGGCCCTGCATCTGTAGCCAAGAAAAAAATGGATGCAAATAGTGTTTGTTTGTTGGTTTTTTTAATGCGCCTGTCCTGCGTCGGGTGTGTTTGGAACAGTAACCACTCAGTAGTAAATTAAAGGGGTTTTGAGGCTGCACAGGGTGGGATGGCAGTGGGCCTGTGACTACATAAACCCTGGCTTTCATAGTAGATTCTGGGTTTGGTGCCAACCACAGCTTGGGCTGGCCTTGCTTCTTTTTATAACACCTGCATTCACACACATAGAGGTATACATCCTGAGAACACTGTGAGATTCAGCTGCCTGGAGAAGGCACACACTCCCTGTTCCAAAGCTTAGAGCGTATGTCATGGAACCTCATTAGTGACCAATCTGAAGAGAGACTAGACTTAATTTCAGTGGATTCTGATGTTAGCAGATCAGTGGCCTACTAAGCATTAAATGCATAGCACACTAATATTTTTCTAAATAAGCTAAATTACACTGGATAGGTGCTGCGAGATTAATTGAAATTAAACCATGATGCTATGTGCCATTATTAGATCTGAAGGTTGCAGTTTTATTAAATAAATACAAACATGGAGCGTGTTTCTGAGTGAGTTTCAAGCAGCTCATGATCTGGTGTTTTCAGTGTTTCAGAGCACCTTGGTTCACAGTCAATTCTGTGGCGCATACACTCTTTGTATCTGCTGTAAGTTTGGGTCACTTATAATGTGCATTGGGAAATGCAACATGAGCCAACCATCTTTGCAAACTTATAATGAGAAGAATTGCTTATAAACCACTATTATTGATTGATTTTTAGTCAATTAAAAGTGCAATGGTCTACAATTTGAAATTAAGAGAGCCATAAACATTAGTATTGTTATTTGTAGTATAGTTTTACTGTAAAAAAAAACAAAAAAAAAACTTATAATTGGATAGATTTTCTTAAAATATATATATATTTTCAGTGGAATATTAAAATAGTTTATTAATTAACTTTTTATTATTATTTTAGTCATATTGATATATAATCACAGAATTCTAGTCAAAATTGTGCAGCCTTACAAACAAGTACAGCAAATCTGCTTTTTTTTAAATCATATTTTCACAACTGCCAAAACTATATTTTCCCCGAAATCATTCAGCCTCAACACTGAACTAAATTCATTGGGGCTTTTTAGTGTCAAATCAACAATCTGTGTATTTTGCTTTGTAATTAGTTTATTATTAATTAATTTGTAATAATGTGCACATTGCATTTCTGTGGATGCATTAAATGGCTTTACAATTTGGCTGAAATGAGGGATCATAGGAGGTGGCTTAATTAAGTAGCCCACCTTTTTGAGTATGCTTCATGTTGTAAACGTAGGCACCCGTAGGTTGAAACAGAAACTGGTTTAATTTCCTCTTATGGAGGAGGATTCAGGATTCATGCTTTTTAATGCGTAATTTTTTTACTTTATGACTAATATTTGACATATGCTTTAATCCAAAGCCTAAAGAAATATTTATCAGTGCTTGTTTCCTGGGAACTGAACCCATGACTTTGGTGTTGCTAGTGTCACACTCCAGCAGCTACAGGAACACGAACACGAGCGCAGCGACTCTTATAGATGATCTCATGATGATTTTATGAATCCATGCATATTTTAGTTCTCACGCCTCAGTGCTCAAGCTGTTATTGCTCCAGAAATCACAGCTCAACCTACAGATTCACGTCAATGCTGACTGTTGCCTTTCATCCCTCAGAACCACCAGTTCCACTGCCCTCGCTTTCCCGTGCAGTGTCCTAATCAGTGCGGCACCCCGAACATCGCACGTGAGGATCTGGCCAACCACGTGAAGGAGAGCTGTGGCAGCGCACTGGTCCTTTGCCCCTTCAAGGATGCCGGCTGCAAACACAGAGTGAGTCCTGCGCTCTAACTTGACTGAATTCCTGTGCTGCCTGATGCAGTTTTCCTTCCTCCACACCTGGAAACATTGTGTCTGTGTCAGTAAAAATGTATTTGAAGTTTATAGTATAAGACTCTTTTTAAGGATGGGATGTCTGCTATGAGATTTCATTTGCTAGTTTTTGAGATGAGTGGAGTGGAAATAAGTTTCATGCATTTTGCAGGCACCACTGCCACCTTTATGACATGTTACCGATCTTCTGTTTTTACTTGCAATATATAGACACAAGAGTTTTTTTTGTTTTGTTTTTTTAAAGAAATTATGAATTTATAAAACTATGAATGTGTCACTTTTAAATGAACAAATAAGTCAATATTTAAAACTGTTGTTAAATTTACAGTGTTTAAAAACTTAAATAATTAACTTTCCAATAATTTATTTACATTTGTACTTTTTTAACTAATAAAGTGAAAGATTTAAATGTAACTAATATAATTAATAAATCGCTTTTTTAAATTAAATATATATTTTTCACTCTTCAAACTGGCAAATAAACAGACATGGTTTATTTAAAAACAGAATGTTGCATTAAAAAAATGCATTAAAAACAGTAAATTACCTAAACATGAATTTAAAAATAGTTTTAAATGTCAGTTTATTTGTCATTAAAAAAAATATATATATATATATTTATTTACATTTATACTTTTCAAATTATCACACTGATACATTAAAGCAATAAGCCCCAAGAAGCCGTGGTTTACAGTTAATTTATAACAGCTAAGTTGTTAGGCACGACACAAAGCAGGGCTTATTGCTTTTATATACGGTTATTCCATATATGTAGTAAGGTTTCACGGAATAAAACAGAACAAATAAAGTGTAATGATAAAAATAAAAACATTATTCTTCCATCAAATAATGTAGTTCCTTAGAAATAGTTGTTGTTACAACAAAGTGGTGACCAAGCAACACACAGAAATAAACAAAGTTTTACGTATGTTTCTAGTGTAATTAACAATGGCTTCGAACGCTGGTCAACCTATCAGAATCAAGGACCAGAACCATCCGTTTTATAATGAATTATTGATACATTGATTTGTGTCAAATAAAGTACGATGTCTATAATGCAAATCAAGGTTTATAGTTATGCTTATAGCGTCATACAGATTAAAAAAAATGGCAAGTGAGTTCACACTGTGCTTCTGTGCTCTGGTTTCTAGTGCCCAAAGATGGCAGTTGGAAGACACCTGGAAGAGAGCACAAAGTCCCACCTGACTATGATGTGTAGTCTGGTGGGACGGCAGCGGCAGGAAATCATGGAGCTGAGACGTGAAATGGAGGAGCTGTCGGTGAGTCATGACGGCGTTCTCATCTGGAAACTGACCGACTACTCGCGCAAGCTGCAGGAGGCCAAACTGCGCAACAACCACGAGTTCTTCAGCCCGCCCTTCTACACGCACCGCTACGGCTACAAGCTCCAGGTGTCCGCCTTCCTAAATGGCAACGGCAGCGGCGAAGGCTCGCATCTGTCCATCTACATCCGCGTGCTGCCCGGCGAGTACGACAACCTGCTGGAGTGGCCCTTCTCCTACAAGGTCACCTTCTCCATTTTGGACCAGAGCGACCCGTCGCTGTCAAAACCTCAGCATATCACGGAGACCTTCAACCCTGATCCCAACTGGAAGAACTTCCAGAAACCGTGCAGCAGCCGAAACTCGCTTGACGAGAGCACGCTGGGCTTCGGCTACCCCAAGTTTATCTCACACGAGGAGATCAAGAAAAGGAACTACATCCGCGACAACTCCATCTTCCTCAAAGCTTCCATAGAGATCCCGCAAAAAATCATGGCCTGAGGCTGTGCGAGTGACAATTTGTCTTGACGTACGTCTTTGTGGACCCTTTTTCCTGTCAGAAACTCTGCCGAAAGACTCAAAGAGCTGAGAGAGCCGAGCTCGTCTGTCTGGTTATTCGACTGGGACCCAAGTAGAAGTGTTTTCGCAAAGTCATCACTTTTGGATTTGCTTTCTAACACTCTCTTCCTCAATCTACAGCAATGCCTTTTGGACATTCAGTAGTGCCTAGAACAATTAATTTTTAAATGTTATTTTTAAAGCACGATTTATGTTATTTCTCTCACAGATGTCAAGTAAACGATGGAAGCGGACTGCGAAAGGCTATTCGTAAGCTTTGCACTTTGAGAATGTTCTTCGGAGCTCTCTGGCATTCAGCGTACTACACACATTAACCCTCTTTTTACCCTTTTGTGTACACGCATTCGCCCGCCATCGGTCCTTGAAAAGAAACTCAATGGAACTTTTTCCAGTTAAACTAGTTTTACGTAAACTAACAACAACAGCTGTGAACTAAATGTAGCTTAACTCGCTCTAGCGGTTCGAGACTTGTTCGGTGCATTGTAGTATTTGATGAGTCAGCATAAGGACCGACTCCGAGGTGCTAAGTTTTTCCGTTAATGTACGATGGAAAATAAAGATCACGCTCTCCGGTTCGGATCGAAAGCCATGCGAGAGGTTGTTTACATTCAGTGTGTGAGGATCTATGACGCGGACCAGTTTTTTTTTTTTTTTTTGTACTGTAACCTGAATTCTTAACCAGCGTGTGAGGGCTTGTTGCGTTTTGACAGACGGACGAGCGAAAGGAACCAAATTTTTTTTATATGTGAAAAAAATAAATGTGAGCAAACTATTTTGTGTCATAAACGGAGGGTGGTTTCGAATGTGAACTCTGGACTCACATGCTCGGTTGATTCTTTCTGTTCTTTGTCTTACTCTGGCTGATGATGAATAGAAAGGTGCGGGCACTCGGGCGTCCCAAAGCGCGTCGAGTGCGAGGGCGTCGTATTCGAGCGGCGCTGGTAGCCATGGTTGCCTGTTAAAGCAGCATGTGAACGAGAAAAGAGTTCTTCCATGTGCCTGAGGAAGATGAGCCTTGTGCAATATGGCTGCCATTGCTCTGTAAAGACCAGAAGAGGACTTTGTCGATACTTATTATATATTATATGTGAATACTAATAAAAAAAAATGCAAAAGCACATTCTTCTTCACATTTAATCTCGCTACGATACCAGCTGATATTTTGCAAGGATTTTAAGAAAACCTGGAAAAAGAAAAAACAAGACATTTTTTTGCAAAGATTCTGTATTTTACGAAGTTCTTCAGATGTTTTCTACAACACTTTTTTTGGGCTGTACGTTGACGTTTTATGGACCCTTTTTATGTTTCTCCTCTGTGGCATTTGCTCAGTCGTTTTGTTTTCGTCTGGTTTGGATTTGTCATATTATGTCTGTATTATTTCCTCTTGAGAAGTATTTATTTTAAAGCGCCATGGCATAAGCTTGAAAAGAAATGGTGCAGATGTTTTTATATGTTGATTTGATGATTGCTTGTCGAATATCACTTGAAATAAAACAATATCTACAAGATCTGGTGTCTGTTTCTCTCAGTTTCTGTTTTTTGACTGTTGGCCATCTCAAAGTTTCATGGCCTGCAGTCGCAAATGTTTACCAATCCCGCAGGAACCGCCCACAAGACCAGCGACACAAAGCTTTTGTAGAAGAAACAAACCACAGCTGACTAAAGAACAGCATATCCTCCAATTTAGTCTCAAACTAGTTCTTGTGAAACGTTACTGTCCATAGAGTAGAATCAAATAAAAGTTCAGCCAATGTTCCCACGATTGTGGAAAATTTGGGGGAATAACAGCGAGTTGGGTCTGGAAAAGTAATAAAATGGAAACTTCTATTGTTAATATAATGTTTTCTAGTTGCAGTTAGCTTGGAAATATTGCATCAGCTGCTCCATTTGAGTGCAATCTCAATGAAAATTAGTTTTATAAAAAATCTTATCACAAACAGCTAGAAAGTTTATGGAAATGCATTGGTGAAAAGGTGTGGAAACCATTTACAGCAACAGTTTGGCTGAAATGTCTCACAATGAAACAGCTTTCATTTCATTCACTCTATTTCCAAGCAGTTGTGACGAATGCCAAGTCTACACAAGTTTTTTTTTATGGCTTTGTTTTACTCCAGTAAGTGAAAGGGGGCTGTATCTCATTACTACGCTCACATCACTGCTCCATGTGCTGATCTCCCCTGAGACGAAGCAGACACGTGCTCAACTTTGATGTTGTGCCGGAGGTTTTCTCTGGACTCTGTATGGGTGTATGGGAGGTTTTTTGAGAAAAGAAGGCCTATAAAGGCATCTCAAGTCCTCCAAAGGAGAAAATATGTTCGATTTATTAAGACAGCCCTGAAAATTCACTTGGAAAAACTATGTTGAGGCTTTCAAGTTTGTTTGAAGTTTGTGGAAGGGCAAATCTCACAAAACATTTTCAAGTGGCATTGATCAGATTTGTTTAAAGATTTTAATCTTTATAATAAAAAAAATACTAAATTGTTTCTAGCTAATCAAAAGTTCAAGATATTAATAATGTCTTTAAGAGAGATTTATATCTAAAATAAAGGCTGTCCTTTTGAACCTTCTGTTCATCAAAGAATCAGAAAAAACTGAATCATCATCAAAAAAATCTTATATATATATATATATATATATAATATACACACACACACACACACAGACACACTTAAAATTTCTTTCAGACATGAATATGGGTATTTATAATGTACAACTTTGAGAAATCATATTTACATATTTCTTCACATTATGACTGAAAGAAGGTATTGAGTGTGTTCTGAGAAAGTTTCTCCATCCATATCGTTTTTCCACCACGGGGCTGAGCACAGAGTTATTTAAAGTTAACTGCAAGAACCCAAAGTTGTACTGATGGCCCCTAAGTTTCCTGGCACAGGGAGTTCAAACAGCAGCTCCTCTAGGGCAGAGCGCAGTGAAAATAGTAATGTCTAATTACACATTATGGAACATCATGCATGTTTCCCAGTCGGAGTGGAAAAGTCACGTGCGATGCAGACCCCGGCGACAGTGTGGCTCACTGATGAAATAAGTCAACAATACAGCCTGTCTTTCAAATACAAGGACTAAACTCTGTTTGTGTTTCTTTTGGTATACTTAGGAAGCTGTCGTACTGACATGCTTTACTCCTTTTCACAGAGCCAAGGATGCAGCAAGATGCAACTACGTATATACATGAAAAATGTGCAGTTTCTAGTGGGTGGTTAAGTAGATGCAAGGGTGTTCTGAATTGTTACTAGATGTTTAATGGGAGATTGACCTGATGGATGACATGCAGTATAATGCGCTCCATTCATCTCAATAACAGTAATGTTTTTATTGGACAGATTGTGTAATATGTAAATTAAGCATGTCAGTGGAGTTTCATCTGCTTCCAAAAAGATGTGTGTTTTTTCAGAAGGGTCTGGGCTTGGGGCTGTCCTTGGATGTTAAAACACTTTGAAATGGATGTTCAAATCACAGTTGATGATAGCAGGGGGTCAAGAGCTCTTTCTATTCTACTCCGTTTCCCTTTCTCCATTTCTTTCTCTCCTTCACTCAATGTATCTTTTTTTTTTCTTCGCCAAAGGTGCCAGTCTTTTCCATGCACGAGAGAATTTCCACTACCTCATATATAAATACGCTCTGATGGAGGTGTTCTTCTTGTTCAGTTAAATTCTCGATTTCTTTTGACACCAAATTGGAATTTTATAAGGCATAAACGTAAAACATGTTACATGTTACACCAAATGTTGTCCAAACTGGGCTAAAAGAGTTCATTGGACAAACAGTTTAATATTAGAGAATATTGCTGATATGTTAAAGTGTTAATGTTAACACTCTGCAGCATGAGTAAAGTATGTGATTGTAATAGAATTGCTGTTTTGGTTTATTCATGCTGTTGTTGTTTTGTTGGCAATGTTAATTAGTTGTGTGTTGACGTTAAGAGCTCATCTTTTTATGTAATGATGTTTGCTGTTTGCACCGTTGTTGAGGCCCATGTTTATCTATTTAAAACTGTCTTCGCTGTGCAAGTTGTTCTTGTCTTTAGAAGCAGAGTTCAATTCATGTTATCTATATTAAACTGTGAGAATGCTAAAATAACAGGAAAAGTGTTTTGCAGAATAAAACAGAAATTTCAAATAAATATATATATATTTTTAATTGACAAGTTTAATTTTATTTTTATTATTATAATTTCTTTTTTTTTATTTGACTAAATCAAATACACTGCTGGATAATAACCAATAATTTGAATTCTATAATGTTTTTCTTATATTTTATTAATGAGAGTTTTATTATTTATTTATATACTACAAAGTCACAGCATAAGGCAGAATAGTTTATAAAATGTAATAAATGAAAAGTCAGTTAACCCTGCATTATTCATATACTTTATTTATTACCTGGAGATAACTTGAAAAACTCACATAAAATATTTTCATGATCGTGCATGCATTGTCTTCACATTTCATCAGTCCAAACAATGCTTTTGTCCATATTACGGATTTTCTGGCACGTCAAAAGTTATTACTTCTATGAGTCAAGTTTTGGACATTCTGCGCAAGAGCGCCCTCTGGCTATGGGTATGTATGAAACAGGCAGGACATGAGAGTGTTTGGTGCTCCATAATGTTCACATCGTTTTGGATGTGAATAAAACATCAGGTCATGCACAGAGTATCCTGTCTAGATTTATTCACACTGACTCTTGAAAATCTCTATGTGTGAACACACTTGCCCAAAAATAGTGTGAGAATTCACTTGTTTTTTACTTGATCTGTGCATATTTCTCTTTAGATTCAGACAAGGAGACTTTTTTTCTGGACAAGCAAAACTATGGATAGCAGACTCATATTTTACCTGGAAGCAATGATTTGAAGTTAAAAATGTCTTAATGATTGACCTGTTCAATATAAATACAATTTATTCAATATGATATTTTTACAGACTTTACAGAAATTTCCAGAAAGTTCACTTTGGCAAGCTGTTTCGAACTCCTGAAACTTGGCCTGATATTGTTTGAAAAGACATCACACCAGTTCATTTTTTTAAATTTAATTTAATTATTTTATGATTATTTTAATTTTTCAGGTATATCGGGATTTTAAATTGATTTTTGTTTAACTTTTACCAAACTCATTTTTTTGACAGTGCAAAGAGTCAACACTATTCCCTCTGAGAACTATAGCAGCATGCATACATTTACATTTGTTCTTTGACGTAAAAATACTGACAAAATGAGTAAAACTACAATATCCACTTATTCCCATGAGCATGACTCACTTTCTCTGTCTCTCTCTTAGATAAGAATAGACATTGACTCGTGATGTTTTATCCGCAAACAACAGTGTGATTACGCACTAATGTACAGCGATGCCACTTTTGTGAAGGCTTTCACACAGGATTTCTGAGAGCAGACATCATGTCTTTTTCAGTAAGTTTGCGTCAGTCATGCTCTCTGCTCTTTTGTGGAGGACACTTTATTTGGGTATGAGAGACACAATGGCATTATCACAGGCTGTGGGCATGAGTCTCATCCTCGCAAAAGCTGGAGATGGGTGAGATGCATCATTGAGCTCTTGTTTTAGATTATAGAATAAATTGAATTGCAGCACTTCGACACATAATTTTTTGAACTCCTCTCAGCTGAAGTGTGTATCCCTGCTACCTATCCTGTAAATGAACTGTAACTCATGGAAAACAAGCCTTTACTGACGCACTGATGAATGTGTCTTTTCATGCTAAACTGGGAGTTGTTTCTTCCGAGCCTGGAAAACTGTTGGTCAGAAGCTATGTAAGATTAAATAAGGTAGTGTTGCTTTTAGAGTTGGAAAGAGTTGTGATGTGAAGTTGAGAGATGAAGGACAGGTTGTTCAAAGAAAACTAAAGTCTCAGTTTGGGATTCACAAAAGCATTTTACAACAGAAAAGCTCAGGGGTAAGAAAGCTCACGTCTTTCATCAAAAATGATATCTTCTTAACTTGTGTTGTAAAAAGATGAACAAAGGTCTTATATGTTTGGAACTATGTGAGGGTGAGTAATTAATGACAGAATTTTAATTTTTGGGTGAACTATCCCTTTAAATCACGAATCAAGCAGTTGCTTATATATGAAGGAGTACAGCCACACTGGTGATATTTCAGCTAGGCCTAAATTTGTGGGCTGAAAAGGTCAATTGTCCATTGCAAATATTGTAGGAGTGTATGAAGCCCTTTCAAACGAAGTGCTTTGCTGTTGTTCAGTTTGGAGAATTCATGTGACCAACTTGAACTTGAAATCTGCATCATGGGGAAATGATTCTTATGGAAATGACTGGATTTTTTTCTGAAAAATTTCACCGAGCAATAGTAAATGGTAAGCAAACTTTTTTTTACGCTAACAGTTAATATCATCTGTAACTATATTTACAATGATAGCAATATGTGCACGCTGAATACTTTGCGCCCTTTCTAAAATCCACTTAAGTGGTAAGTGTGCACGCAAAACTATGCGCACTTTATGAAATCCTGTATGGTAAGGGTTATGTGTATTAGCTTCATTCCCTTTCTCTGAATCGGTTAGACACCAGTACCTTGGGCTCCACTCAACCAGTTTCTCTCTATTAACACACTGTTGAGCGCTCAAGTTCTCTCCCTTTCTGAGGAGTTAGATTACTTGCTCAGTGGGCTGTTCTCGTAGTAGTATTAGCAGTGCTTGAGAGCCAGAGGTGTCAAGTAACGAAGTACAAATACTTTGTTACTGTACTTAAGTAGAAATTTGGGGTATCTATACTTTAGTTGAGTGATTATTTTTCAGCCGACTTTTTACTTCTACTCCTTTCAGGCAAGTATCTGTACTTTCTACTCCTTACATTTTAAAAATAGCTTCGTTACTGCTATTTCATTTTCGGCTTGTTTTCATTCCGGCTTGTCATCATTCAAAAAAAAAAAAACCTATCCAGATAAATCGCGCCATCCGGATGTAGTGAATTTGATTGTGGTTGGATGAGAAGTATAAACATATACCATTCCGACACCCTATTGGTCTGTACGCGATCCATCGCACCTGCACGTGACACAAATCACATCACAGTCCAGCCAGGACATAGACAGTTTTTGGGTTCGTTTATCAAAAAATATATTTCTTAAAAGTAGGGTTGGGTATGGAACCGGTATCCGATCGCCTCAGAGTCAGTCCGCTTAAATTTCACATGAAACCAGCGTCAGACCGGTCTCCTTCCGTCTTTCAGCGCGCTCTTCAATCCACAGAGGCGAAGACCGCGAACGGAGCAGCGCATGCGCACTTAAACAAACAGAGGACACAAGGTATGTGTTTATCGATAGATTGTTAGAATATCCATATCTGTGCAGTTCTTTGTCATAAATACAGTTTACAAAAGGTCACGAGGTAGCAGTCGGTTTCTCATCTGTAAAGTTTTCGCTCATCACACCACAGGCGTTTTCTCCTGCGAAAATCTAACCCTTAACACATATGAACGAACACATCCTTTAATTACACTTACTTAAATATACTTAATTTAATCATACGTACTTTATACATACACTACTGTATATGCAAATGTCTTAGACGCGTTAGTATTTTCACTTAAAAGAATGGTGTTCGGACAGTTATTTATATATTTTGTTGTACTTTGTCAGTATAAAATATCAGTTTACATTTCCAAACATTCATTTTGCCGTTGTCAGACTGCTTGTGCATTCAAAATCGCACTAGATTATTATTAAAATTAATGGCAAATTGATATTTCCTACTGACACACTACAGCAAAAGATATAAATAACTGTCTTAAAACCCTTTTTGGGGAGAAAACACTAATTTTTCCATAAGACTTTTGCACAGTACTGTATTTTAAAAACGACATTGTTGCTACTTTATAAAGAATGACCATACAGTAATTCACAGAACTGATTTAAGACAGTGACAGACAGCACTCATCTTAACTAAATATCAGAGTGAGTGGCAGAGATACAGTAGAAACATTATGTGTGGTTTTGTATTAAATAATGACCCAGATTGTGAAATACATTTATTAGCCTTAGATTAAGGGAAGCACAACTTGCACAACAAGCTATGGATTTATTTTAAATATTTGTAATGTTCTTTAAAGTTATCCATAGTTTTTTTGTGGTTCTTTTTTTTAAAGTATCGGTTCAGGCACCGTTTAGGAGCCGGTACCATTTTAAAAGTATTGAAAAGGCACTTGACCCTACTTAAAACTTATTATTTCTCACTGGCTCATTTACCAAATGAGTGCTTTTTCTTCGTCCTCCACAAATTAAGCTACTGTAGGTAGTTCGGTAGCGAGACGTTTTAATAAATTAGCGTTTTCGATTGACGATGTGATTGACAATGTTGTGATAAGTAGGCTATACCAACTTTGTAACTCGTTCCCCCCCGAACACTGGACATAGCAGACGTATGTACCAAATACAAGAAGCTGTCAATCAAGAAAGTATCAGGATTATGATTTCTTTTTCAGTTTTAGTTTTTGATTAATCACAAGTTATTGATGACAAGCCTCTGAAGTTTGACTTTTTGCACCATAACAATACTTATTGGCAACTAGTCATCATATCTCTAGTCCTTTAATGTATTTGTATTGTACTAAAGTGCGTTCATTTTAAATGGGCATATATGCGGCTGATGAAGACCTGAAGGTCGAAACGTTGCTTGATTAAATTCCTCTGGAGCAGTAGTTTTCAGTGTTCAGACTTCACTTCTTTATTTGTCTATATCATTTAGTTGTCTTGCACCTGCGTCCTAATTGGATGTTTGGGATGTGCACACCATTTTTGTATTTTCATATATGCGGCTGAAACAGGAAGCCTAGTGCATCCCAAATTTTTCAGCATGAACATTTTAATATAACATTATAGTCATTATGGCCTATGGCCTTTAGAAAAATGTTTTTTGAGGCGGTGGGGTAGTGCACAATAGGCCCCTGTGGTGCGGCCTAAGTTTTGTTCTTAATGGCATTTTTTTCCCCTTACATTACTTTTACTTTTATACTTTAAGTAGTTTTTTAAACCAGTACTTTTACACTTTTACTTGAGTAAAAAGCTTGAGTTGATACTTCAACTTCTACAAAAGTCTTTTTAAACCCTAGTATCTATACTTCTACTTGAGTAATGAATGCCAGTACTTTTGACACCACTGTTGAGAGCGCACTATGCCCTTGTTGAATTCTGAGTTCTCCTTTCACGTGAGAGTTGAGTTCTCTGTTTTCCCAGAGCAGTGTCAGATCAAGCTTCCCTCTCAGTTGATATTTACTGTTAGCCACTCCAGCATTTATACCATAGATCGAATTGTTGACTCTATAAACTAATTGTTTTTGGGATGCACCATTCTATCTATGAGCTGCTTTTTCAGAGTGTTACGAGAGCCCCTTAGAACGTTATCCTAAAATCCTTGTTATAAGTTTTCACGTGAAGTCTTTGCACACTTTCTAAAATCCACACTGTGGTAAGTTTGCGTGCTAGTACTCTGCATTCTTTTCTAAAGTCCTATATGGTGAGGGCTTTGCACGGTTGCTTCATGCCCTTCTTTGAGCTGGTAAAAGCCCTATTCATCTTGGGCTCCACTTCACCTATGTATCCGTTAGGATACTTATTTAAACAAGGTGTTGCTACTAGGGATCTGTTGAGACAGTTCCTTCAGCAAGCTTATGCGAGAGCAAGCAGTAGCACCTGTGTGAAAGGCCAAGACTTAGTATGATGCTAGGTTTTTGGTCATATCCCCTTAAAGGAATCTATTCTTGATTCCAAGCCTTGAGCTCTACCCCGGGCCCAGGAGTCTGTAGCTAACAGGTACGTTTGGGTATGTAGCATAGGCCTTTGTCAGTAAGGGATAAAGTCATGGACAGCCTTCTAACATCCCAGGGGCAACTCCCATGGAAATGGTAGAGTTGGTACTTAGTGTTCGCCATGGTTCTGCCCTGCACTCCCCTCAGCATGGTCGCATGGGTCTACCATTCCCCATAGTGACCCCTAGAGGACGCAGTTCAAAGTTCCATTGAAAGGGAACGTCTCAGGTTACTTATGTAACCATGGTTTCCTGAGTAGGTAACGAGACACTGCATTCTCTAGGTGTCTTGCCATACTTTGGATGCAAGCTTCAGACAAAGAAGTTGATCACATGTTCTCCCGGCACCTATTTATACTATAGTAGCACCAGTAGTGACATCATGGGCTGTCGCCGGCCAACGTGTTGTAGGTGTTTTTCCATATATGCTTTAGACAGGTTTCCCCAAACTCATGCCATCAGTTAAGAAGTGATAATATGAACTGGCTTCAAGTTGGAATTAGCTCACTTTATGAATGTTAAACTGGAATAGCAGAAAGTATTTTAACATCCCAAAAAATGTACACGCATCACTTTTAAGTACCGATTTGTTTAACCCTCATAATGCATTTGAGTCTGTTCGCATTCGGAAGAGATGCATAAAGATTTCTCAAAAACTGTATGGTTTATAGTAATGGAACAAAAGTTCACTTTAATGCAAATCATTTATGAATGTGTTTATGATAAAAAATAAAAACCTTACAATTCATGTTTCTGGTACTTTGGATTTGAGAATGTATGGATTACCATTAGGTAGGACTTTTTTATTATTATTATTATTATCTGTGAAGTTGTGTTAGTGTCAAAAATATATTTAACCATACCCCATATCCCACACATTTTTGGGACTGAATTTTTTTCATTATGAATATAAATATTTATGAATAATATGAACATCTACATCTCCTGAGGAATCATTGCAGCATGACTAATTTATCACTTTTTTCATATGAAAGAGAAAGTTTACACACCCACACACACACGCACACAAATGTTTGCAAACTTTTCAGAATTAATATTTATGTTTTTGTTGCTGTTGTTTGGTTATGTAGGTTTCATAAATCGTGAGCAGTCGTGAGTTATAAAGTCAAAGGAATTCCAATGGGGTTTACACGGGTGATTCTCAGATTTGTAAAATTTCATACAATTAAATGGTCAAATACGATTTTTCATGATAAAAAAGCAGTGAAGAAAAAAATGAATGCATTAAGAGTTTGTATTAATGCCATTTAATAAAATGTATGCCATTTAATACAATGTTTGTAATAATGCCATTTAATCTTTTCTCTCATAAACCTGGCAGATGTAGCTATTAAAAGAAGGCAAAACAAACAGTGAGAGTGAAAATCTGCAGCAGATGGTCAGTGGAAGATGATCCCTGAACACTTCCCAGCTGACCTCTCCACACCGCTCACAGCATACAAGACAGGAGTCAGACTTGACAGTCAACACCTTCTCTGTGTCTAGGGTTTCAAACCGGCGAAACTGCTGAGCTTGCAGTGTAATTTCTGTATATGTATTACAGCACAATTTTCCACTGAACACGTCTGTGTGGGAATATTCAGCACCTCCCTCTGCTGTCAAACAATCGTCTGTGGCGAGGCTCAAATAACACTGCGCTCCAGACATCTGTCTTAGTCATATTCTAATCTGCATCTGTTTGAAAACAATGAAGGGAAACCAGGCGAAAATAAGAAGGTCAATAAAATCTAAGAATCAGATGGAAAAAAACTGAAATTAAATATATATATATATATATATATATATATATATATATATATAGAAAGAGAGAGAGAGAGAGAGAGAGAGAGAGAGAGAGAGAGAGAGAGAAAATAAGTAAATAAATGTATTTTGAATCAATATGGACATATTACATAGTACATCTACGGTTAGGTGATGTCCTACTCTACAAAATTTGCTGGATTTTTTTTTCTGGCTGGTTATTCAAATCTGGCAGAGAAAGCAGTTACGGTCTCATGTTAAAGAAATGACGAGTCACAGTTGAGAGCACTTACTGTTATGACTGTCTGTCTGTGAGAAAACCTGCCAACAGGGAAGGGTAAAGAGAAGCGGTTGCCAGGGTGAGGAGACTCTTTTTCCATCAAGCCTGCTTCTGATTGGCTGGGTCCCCGTCTGAGGGAAAGGAATCCTGCCAATTGGAAACAATCAATGTTTTGTTGCCGGGGCTAAAACATTTATTGGCAAAGGGTTTGCCCCATAGGTCTAAACGAATACAGCTGATAGTAAATTCAGACTCTTATATTATCTGAAGTGCTTTTTTAGCAGGAAACCTACAAACGATTGTGAAGCTTTGAGATTAGAGCAGCTCTTTTCTCCTGAATGTCATTTATTTACTTGTCATCAAATTATTATTATCATTTCTCTTTTTGTTTAGTGGTTATTAAATCATACTTCAGCATGGACTTGTCTCCAACCTTATTGAATATACAGTATGTTAATAATAAAGAAAGAAAGAAAGAAAGAAAGAAAAGATTTATTGGGACATTCAGTCACAAATCTAAATTTAGTTGCGTTAAGATACGCTTCAAATCAAATCTAAGTAAAGTGGCAAGTAAACCGCATTGCACCTCAGTTACAAGTGTGGAATATTGGCTCTATTTACATATTTTATTGAACTGGAGCCACATGACAGATGAATCCACCCTCATTTAAAAAACCAAGCATGAATAATAGTCTCTTTTGGGTTGGTGTTTGATGACTCTTTCTCTGGCTGCTATGTATTGCTTGTTGACAGACTCTTGTGCTGTCGTCTGGGCCATTGTGGTTAGACAGCCATGCTGATGAAGAACAATACGTTTTACAAGGCCCTTTGTTGGCTGAACCCCAACATCCCATATGCCATTTTTCTTAATCTTAGCACCACTTTTACTAGATTTCTTGAAGGAGACTACCAGACACTCCCAGATAACACTATTTGCAGTGAATCTTATACACAGTATGTCAAGAACTTGTCTAAATCATATTTGAATAAAAGAAAAGGTTAAAACAGAAAGAAAATAAATACATAAAAATAATAAAGCATTGTTTACTTGTAATCTAAAATAATAATATTATATTAATATAAATATTATGAGTTATATTACATTTATATTATTAGTATTATATAGAATAGAATACATAATCATAATTAGTTTTTATATTTTTATTAAATGTTATTAAAACATTCATTAAGATTTTTTTTTATCTAAATATTTCATATTCATTTTTACATTTCCTCCTCACTAAAATTTCTAATAAAATGATGCATTATTTAAAAATGAAGCATTTCTGTAATCCTTGTACAGTATGTATAGCGTTTTATATGCTTTTAAAACGATAATTGTGTTCCGATAAGATAATTATCATTAAAGGTATGGTTCACTAAAAAGAAAAAGAAAAGAAAATCAGGTCATGTTGTCACATCATGTCAGCTTGTATGAATTTATTTCATCTGTTGAACACAAAATAATATATTTTGCAAAATGTTGGAGAGCAAACAGTTGATGGTAGCCGTTGACTTCCATAGTATTTTTTTCCCTCTGTGTAAGCGAATGGCTACCGGCAACTGCTTTGTGTTCAACAGACAAAAGAAACTCATACAGGTGTGGAACATTTTGAGGGAGAGTAAATGATGACAGAATTTCCATTTCCTGGTGAACTATCTCTTCAAAGTATTACACAGTAAGAATCTATTGAGAATGTTCCTTCCCCGGTTAAGTTTGTGTTAACCTTGGCCCTCCCCTGATTCAGTGCCACATGTTGTCATTCCACATAGATGTTGAAGTGTACAGCTATTTCAGACGGATAATAGCACGGACAGCATTGTACCGTCAAAATAAACCGACACTGACTGCATTTGTCTAGCTGTCGTTTTAGCCCCCGGCTGCTCTCTCTCTCAGAGACAACGACAACTAAGATTACACGATGTTGAAATAGAGCGCCCACAATTATGTGACGCGTCTCCAATCAAATATAAACTGCAGTCTATGTGGATTACTCAAGACCCTTTCACACTGCCATTCCGGCAAATACAGGGGTAAAGTGTTCCTGTAATTGTTCCCTGGTCGCTAGATTTGGCACTTTCACACTGCCAGTGATGACCCGGTATATGTGCGTGCTTTCACACACAACCCTTGAAGATCCCGTAACGACACGTGACATCAGCGCGTGACGTGTAATGTACGAGTCGACAACACTTGGCACGTTATACTTTCACTGAAGCAAGCAAACGATCTCTGCGACAGCGCGGAAAGTGAGGAACTAACTGATCTCTGCTTCATTACAGTTTGCACATATGTTTTCGTCGCGAATGTTGATCTTCCTTCAAAACAGCCGGTAAAAGAGTCGCGCGATAACGCGCGTCATCACTTCGATACGGAATTAGATCTGGCTTTTGTTCACACAGCGCTCGTTCCGGATCGATTACCGCAATGTTACTATGTCCTCGACCCGGGTTCGATTAGGTAATCAATTCCGGGACGTGGTTGCTTTCACACAGAAGGCGACCAGGCAATGTTACGGGAATATTGCGGGTCCGACGTGCAGTGTGAAAGGGGCTTCAGTGCAACAGAAACCTTCCAGGAACCAAACCTGACAATCAGTAAACAAGCTTCCGTATTGTAATGAATTAATATAAGTAGTCTAATGTGGAATGATAGTGTATCTAAATGTCACCCACACTCATGCCCAGACACAAACTGCCAGTTGGGCATGAGTAATTGAATAGTGAGCGGGATCCGAAACAATAGATTTAAACTGCATTAATCCGTTGCCTGTGACAACATTGAATGGGTCGGCCGTGGAGATGGAAACGGGCTTCCCCAGATTCATAATTACATGTAAATCAGCAGCGCTGGCTTATAATTAGGCAGAAGAATTAAGGTTATAAAGGCAGGCCTCCAATTAATCCAATTCAAAGGCAGTGTGTCATATTCGCTGATAGGGAAGCTTTTATCAAGGCAGGTCATCATATGATAATTCTTTGAGGGTTTGATGGTTTTATGAGTCTCTTCTGGAGTTATTCAGTCATCTGCATGAAGGGTGGGTGGCGTTTGTGGCTGGAATGAGCAGGCCAGCCCCTGTTTTGGGACCATTGTCTGTGTGTTTATCACGGGTGGGGTCCGTAGATCCAAAGACGGAGTACATCTGGAGTTGTGGCCACATCGCGGAGCCAGGCGCCAGAGCTCCTATCCATCTGCCCTTCCCTCGCTCTGTTTTCTTGCCTCCCATATGCTGCACATGCAGGACGGCCTGGGACACGCTCGCTGTTTCCATGCAATGAATCAAATCCCTCGTGAGGTTTGGAATGAGTGTGCCAAACACATGTCAGGTTGGAATGGAAACGTCACTTTTTGAAAGGGCCGGGAATGACCAGAAAAAGAAAACTGTAGTCTAGACACACCAAAACACCTCTTCAGTGATGGCCTGTTTTTCATTTCTGTTTTAAAATAATTGATCAAGGTGATACACATTTTAAAAAAGAAATAATAATAATAATAATCACCATACTTTTAATCAAAATTTACATAGAAAGTCAAAATAATGACATGTATATAAAGATTAACTTAAAATGCCATATATGCACGAGATAAAAGTCATAAATGATCAAATTGACATGCTATTCACTCATAATAGACATATTGTAGTCAGTTATGAAATACAGTCACAGTTATGACAAAAATCAAATAAAAATGACGTCATAATTGACACACAGTAGTCAATACTAATGATTGTGAGATCATATAAATATCATATGTCATAATAATGATCTCATCTCATAATTTAAAAACATTTTGTCAATTTGTTTTAACAATAATACATTTTTATCTCATAATTTTGACTTTTCATGTTAATTATATTTTTCTTGTCTACTGTAAATGGGCTTCGGTAATGCTGAATCATATAATAATAGCCTTGCTAAAAGAATATTATTGAGAATTTTATTAAAGAGATAATTATTAAATCGTTTGTCATTTTCACAAAACTACTTAAATATTAAAAAAACATTTGCCTGCCAAAGTTATTTAGTGTGGCCTACATATCTTACCCTGAAAAAATAGTTTTAATATTTAAATGTAATACATTTTAAAAGATGAGTCCACTGATGTGCATTCAAAGTGAGAGGAAATGGTGTGCTCACTTTTTACTTTGTTTCACCATTTAGAGTCATTTAATGCAAATGTATTTTAAAAAAAATGTAAACAACAAGAAACTAACATGAATGCAAATAGTTTTCATACTACACTTAGAAAGAAAGTAGAACATTTCTGTAATATTTGACTGTTTTTCAGGCCGGCACACATGTCTGCTAATTGTTCACAACTTTATAAATCAATTCTGATTGAGTTTCGGGAACAAATCCAGTCGGTCTGTTTCAAATTAAAACCCAGCCATGTGTTTCTGGAGAATTAGTTGGATCTGCAAAAAAATCCGAAGACAGCCAAGCCCACACTATTGTCTTGAGTGACAGACTGAAGCCTCCATCTTTTACTTTGGGAACTATGATTACAGTTAATTTGCCTTGCTGCATAGACATAATGTGATTATGAGAGGGACTGTAATCATTGTCATGGAAAACTAGGCCAAGATTTCCATATAGAGAAGAAACGAAAAGTATTTTTGCATTGATATGACATGCATTCTTCTTATAGCTCATGCATATTCTCCGTGCCAGCAACTGGGCTCATATTTGTCATATTAGTCAGCAAAACCAAAACAGAGGAAGTTGCTCTGTAAGGCAAAGAGGAAATAGCCAGGAATGTGAAGAAAAACCCACAAGGGGAGAGTAAATTAGATTGTGGAGCCATCCAGAACTTCTAACATCTCTCAGGATGAGCACATTTAAGAGACACCAGGGAATGCCACGATGAAGAGGAAGACCATCATGCTACACTGAGCTGCTCTGTGGCTCGGCTCTAAATTACTGGCCTTCAGTGGTCCTCAGATCCAGTTATACTATGGATTAGGGTGAGGGAGGTGGGCTACAGTTTAGGAAGCTAGTGTGGAGGAGGGGTTACGCCACGTTTTGGCCCCATGTCTACGGCTCAGGAGGAAGCCCTCCATCACCAGTGTGCTTCTTAATGCTGCAGTGCCTCAATGCACAGTGTCGGATTTCAACACATGGAGCACATTATCCCCGAGCTGGAACACACTTCCATGCCCACTTATGACCCACCAACCCTTTTTGTGTCATTTGGGGCTTTTTATTGTTTTCTGTGCAAACAAAGAGTAAACTGAATGTTTTGTGTGGCAGGAAAGGGCAAAAGGTTACTGGTGACAGACAGTAGTTGGTCAACAGACTGACCGAAACAATCATTTGCAATAATGGGAATTCCAATTGCTAAAAGGGACTGTCTTGTTTCAAGTGTCACAGCTTTCTCAGACAGTGTGCATCGGCAAAAACTACATGTTTTAGTGCAGTGGCTCTTCTTTTTCAATCCAAGACCCCTACTGTCCAACACAGTATTCAGAGGAAGATATTTATTCTGATAGTTATGCAGTAGCATAGCAAAACTGCTTTTTGATTCCAGAATTTAAGAAACACACGTTCCTTAATAAATACAGCAGCATATGTAAAATATACACATTTTACTTTAAATAATTAAGTTGTTTTTAATATCATTGAAATAATCTTGGAAGTCTTCCAAGGACTTCCTAGAAAGCACCTTGCCACTTCTGGACCACAGTATCAAAGAATTATGAGCAAAGAAAAATTAAGGCAATAGTAAACTTGCAGATGGTACAGTTCTAAAGAAAACATCTTACTCGCGTAGGGATTTATATTACACTCTATTATTAAAGGCTAACAGTAATAGGAAGCTATGAGTTAACGTCTTACTCAAGACTCAACAAAAGAGGTTTGTGAGCTCGGTAACTCTACACTTTTGTTACAACTCCCACTTGAGATTAAAATGAAAAACTTTGAGTAAGTAACCCAGATTCTTGAAGATGACGTGATTCCTCTGCCCCCAGTGTCAGCAAACAGAATTACAAGAATAATTTTCAAACAAGTTTTGCTGAACTAGATAGATAGATTTCCTGTTGTAATCAGTGCAGCACAGAATGCATCCTGCTGTAGGAGTTAACAAAGAGAACAGCACCATGAATGCTGCCAGGACTCACACTTAGAGGGAAGTGCAAAACAATCTGGGTACCATCCTTAATGAAAGCAGGGGGTGGCCGGAACGCTGAGATAAAATGATGAGGACACAAAAGTGATGGACGTCATCTGCTCATGAAGCGTGTAATTAAACCAGCAGCCTGCCTGTCTGCACCCCTGCAATTACTGCCATTGACAAAAACAATCCTTTAGATAAAAAGCGGAAGGACACTCACCTGTGAGTGAGGGATTTTTTCTTGATCTGTTTCCTGTTGTTATTCCTCTAAGTCCTTTATCCTGTTTTCCTGAGTCCCCCGCCTCCAGCAGATTTAGGGAGAAAACTCTCTCATCATATATGATCTATTGCCCATGGTAAGAACTGACATACATAGTGTATGTGAACATCCATAAAATTCAGTAAAAAAAAAGGCAGAGTATTAAAAGAGACTGTTTAATTGATTATTTCAAGATTTAGATACAGTACAACTGAGTAGCAGGTCCTGCAAAAATAATAATAAAATTAATAATTTTCTTATTTAAACCTATTTAAACGTACTAATGGTCAAACACTGGGCATGCTATACATGCATGATAGGAGAATTGTAATATTTTTAAAATTTTATTCATAATCATTTTCAGGGCCGTGCACAGACCTTTTGAGGTGCATGTGCTGAAACTGAAAAAGGGCACCCCCCCCCCCCTCCATTTTTTTATATCAAGATTATTTAGTAAGTTTTTTTGTCAGTATTATTTGTGGTCCTGTGTTTGTGAATTGCTCTTGTGTACTCCCTCTTTTTTTTAATTGCATTTATAGAGAAAAAAAATACTTGACTCATACATAAACATACAAATTAGCTTATAAAACCAAACAGAAACCAAAATCTTTTTTTATTGAACTTTATGCACTTTTTTAATAAACTTTGCAAAGAAAAAAATTATATATATATTCTCTTTTTTAGCTGTTCTCTATGGTTTTATAAGCTAATTTGTATTATTTGGTTAACATGATTATGAATGACATTGAGAAGAGGGGAAGGTGAGCAATGAGTCAAGTATTTTTGACAAACTTTTTTGAAATATAATTTAAGTAATTATGTCCAACTCAATTCGAGATTATAAGAGACTATAGCCATACCGTTACTATAACATATCCAACATGCATCCGCCTACCTGGCAAAAATGTGATACTGTGGTGGACCAGGGATGTTGGTCTCTTGAAGGTCTCTTATTCACTAAACTTTCCCTAAAATAAGCCAGCAATGAAAAAATAAATAAAATGGTGTGAAAAGTACAGTTGCAGTGAAAAGCATTTCTGAAGGATCACGTGACACTGAAGAGTACTGAGTTAATGATGCTGAAAATTCAGCTTTGATCACAAAAATAAACTACATTTTAAAATATATTCAAATAGAAAACAGTTATTTAAAATTGTAAAAAATATTACACAATATTACTGTTTTTGCTGTATTTTGGATCAAATAAATGAAGCCTTGGAATGAATCATGAATTACATTCTGCATGATAAAATGTAACGATTTCACAGTGATCTTCTGTACTTTTTTTTTTTTTAGTTACTAACTTACTACATTACTGTAGTAAAACCATGTTTTACAACATTTTATACATGTGAGGACGAGCGGAGAGTATACCATAACATGATTAGCCTAAATGTTAATAAATTAAGTGTATAAGCAATCATAAATCAAAGAAGAAATTTCTTAGAAATATATGTTATCTAGGTGACGAGGATCACTCGTCGCTGTGTAAGTTCCAGTACGAAACAGCGCGGGGGCGCACCTGTTATGATTTCCCGATGGTAAAAACTAATTAAATGTTGTTGTATTACTTATCAATATATAGTTTTTGACCAGCGAATGTGTGCAAATGTGATTTTTTTTTTTTTTGTTTGTCCGTCATAAGAATGGCGACGGCGCCTGCTACTGTATGCACAGGCTATTTAAGTGTTGGCTATGTATTGGCTATGACTAGATGGCAAATGCTAGCCCTCTCTCTCAGGCGACGTCCCACATGTCTCAGTGAGTCAGTCAGACATCCAATAAATAAAATATGAGCCTTTATAGACATAGTGTTTAGTAGTACTTATTCAAACAACAAGGTATTTATTTACCCTTAGCAAAACTTTGTTCAGCTCAGCTGTTGTCTACTGTGCGGCCGCTGTGGAACTTCAGTTGATTCAATGAATATAGAGGGGGCGGAGTTATCAGCTTACTGACAGCTTAAGGATCCAATAAGATTTACACAAGCTCGTTTTAAGAACTTTCATTTGCTAAATATTTGTAAAACAGACAGAGAGACGTAAAGGGTGACCAATAGCATTGATAAAAAAAAAAAAAAAAAAAACACCACCAAAAAAAGGGCACTAAAGGGAGTGTAAGGGCAAAAAGGGCATGTGCTCTGCACAGGTTGAGCCCTACCTGTGCACGTGCCTGATCATTTTTGTCATAACATTTGTTTTTTGCACGTAATGTAATTTGCATGTAATTTTCACTGCTTTTGTATTTTATTACTATTTTATTTTAATGGTTTTTAATGTGTAACGTAAAAACAATGTATGACATTGGAAATGATAACGATAGAAATTAGAAAAAAAATTAAATTGGAATAAAAGTAATTAAATAATATAAATATGTGTCCTAAATACAAAATAATATAACCTTTTTTTGTATAATTTGAGAATATTAAAGCATGTTTTGGAAGTAATGCACAATACAAATATAATATTTGAAAGTGACATTCTTTTTCCACCCAAATACGTTGATATTATGTTTAAATCATCTCTTTACATACAGTAAACTACTATGGCTTTTTCATTCCAGAGTTTAAATGCATAGGTGCAAATGTGTTTCGACTGGCTCACAGTGGAGTGCACCGAAAAACAAGCTCCCATGAGTTGTTTTACGGCTGTTATGTGTTACTGGAGCGGAATCCACTGTAAATAATACCATGGTGTGCAGTAACACAGGGATTACCTTACCATGTGTAAAACTCTACAGATTTTATGATCTCCTTTTTGATATTTAATGCCATAGCAGGACACTGGGATCTGAAGGTCACTGCACTTGCAGAACAACTGTATTAAACAACATTTCTCACAAAGAGCTGTCATATTCCACATTGTTACACACTTTACATTTGGGATGCAACTCATCTGTTATGTATTTTAATCAGCAAAATTTAGTTGTCTGTTGTATGGGAAAATATTCAGCACTTACTTGAAATCCCCAAAGGTTAAAGTCCAGTTAAAATGACTGGATTCCGTCCATGAACAGATGCACAGATGTTTTTCATGGTAAGTGTGTGATTGGGAATCAGATGTGATTGGGAATCAGAGAACTGCTTTTACGACTGAGAATAAATTGCTTCATTTCATAAATAAATGAACAAAGGTTCTTGATCTTGTTAATTGTAAGCACTTTCTGCAGGGTAAATGAGCAGATCCAATAAATGGATGCATTTTATAATGTTCAAGCCCATTTACATTAAAAACAACAAAAAAGCAACGTATAAAGCTGTAATGAGTTTGAGTGTAATGAGTGTTTTAGTATTATGTGAATATAAAAGAAAGTGGTTGCAGTAAATGCAGACTGTTTTCTGCTGAACTGGCATCCATTAAAAAAAATCAGTGAGTTTTTGAAAGTTTCACCAAAGCAATACATTTATTAATGACATTTTAGCCCCTTATCCATAATAACGCTTCCTCCAGTGAAAAAGTCCATCCCCTGTTAAATCTTACATCAAAATCCACTGACATCCCGGAGTTTCTGTAGTGTAGTGGTCATCACATTCGCCTGACACACGTGCATGCAAAGGTCCTTGGTTTGAAACCAAGCAGTAATGCCTTTGGGAAGTTGTGGCCTAGTGGTTAGAAGGTTTGACATTTAACCCTAAGGTTGTGGGTTCGAGTCTCTGTCAACTGAGGTGCCCTTGAGCAAGGCACTGAACCCCCCAACTGCTCCCTGGGTGCCGCAGTACAAACGGCTGCCCACTGCTCCGGGTGTGTGTTCAATGCTGTGTGTGTGCACTTTGGATGGGTTAAATGCAGAGCAGGAATTCCTAGTCACCATACTTGGCTGAATATCATGTCTCTCCTGATTCAGACAAGATGATATTTAAGTAGAGAAAGCAATATTATGAATAGAATACCTAAAGGGTTAGTTCACCCAAAAATTTAAAATTCTGTCATTAATTACTCACCCTCATGTCGTTCCAAACCTGAAAGACCTTCGTTCATCTTCAGAACACATATGAAGATATTTTTGATGAAATCCGAGAGCTTTCTGAGCCTGCATAAACAGCAACAAAACAGTAATGTTTCCAGGACCAGAAACGTAGCAGTGACATTGTTAAAATAGTCCATGTGACATCATAATTTTACAAAGCTTTGAGAATACTTTTTATGTGCGAAGTCGGGATCTACATTTTTGGATTAACTATTCCTTTCAATTTAGCCGGAAGAAATTATTAAAAACGCCTTGATGATGAATTTGTCTTCAAACACAGTGTTCACATCACAGGACATTAATTGATAGACAAAAGTTGTGTTGTAGATTATTATCATGTTTTTATCAGCTGTTTGGACTCTCATTCTGACGGCACCCATTCACTGCAGAGGATGCACTGGTGTGCAAGTGATGTAATGATACATGTCTGCAAATGTGTTCCAATCAAGAAACAAACTCATCTACATTGTGGATGGCCTTATGTTGGATACCTTTTCAGCAGATATACAATTTTGGATGAACTATTCCTATTTCCTTTGTGGAAACCATGATACCTTTTTTTGCATATTCTTTGATGAATATAAAAGAACTGTATTTTGAAATACAAATCTTTTGTAACATTGTAAGTGTTTTTCATGTCTTTTTACATCAGTTTTAAATTGAAATTCCTTCAAAAAGATACAAAAATCTTACTGATCACAGACTTTAAAATGTTAGTGTATATGTTTCATCTTGACGGAGTAAAGCAAACAATCCAGAATACTTCTGATTTCAGATTTTAAAGCAAGAAAAGAGTGAAAGAAAATAAATGTGCCTGATTGTCGTTCAGCGTGCTCAGCATCTCTGCTTACATGACTTGGGTCAGCTGATCTTATCTGCGAGATTCTTGATGCACTCAATAAGTGATATGTCAAGGACCAGTGAGAAACCGCGCCATAAGTCTGTAATGGCCCTGAGGGGGTGTAAATTTCAGCATGATGAAAAGCGGGTCTGGGCTTATTGTGAGCTGCTGAGGTTGTAGTTAGAATCTCTTTGTAGAAATTGAATGATTTGAGAAGAAGGGTGATAGAGGTGACAAATCCCTCCCTTTAATCAGCAATGACCCATATTCCTTATGAAGGGGTCGAAGGTGACATATTAACCCATCCAACATGGGCCTTGAGCACACATGCTCTACAATACCATGCACTTCTCCCGGGCCCATAAAGTTGTTCTGTTTAAACAGAGCTGTTTGCAGATTCGAGCCGGTTCCAGTAGTTCTCGCCACCCACAGAGCTCTCACAATAAGCAGAAGGTGTTGGGAGCCACAGGGCAGGAGGGAGTGACGTAACCTGATCTGCTGTTCGCCAGCACGCAGGCAGATTGATTTCAGCCTGCAGATGGACAAAGTGCTCAATCAATGAAAGGCCTTCCATCCAGCTGGCCACCGCTGACCCCTCACCCCCAGCTAGGGCACTCTTCCTGGGGGCCATACGCCCCCTGCCTTTGCCCTAACACCACACGGAGTAGGGACACACACACACACACATGTAAACTTATTACCATAGCCTTCTGTTAGCAACACAACAAGCCCTATTTTCTGGTTCAGCCAATGTTCTGCTGTTAAAAGTTAAAGTTAACTTATTTCAGTTCTGCTGTAAACTTCCTAACCCAGCTGGAATAGAAGACATTTCAATATTGCTCAAAATGCTGCTGTGGACGTGAAATACCCTTTGCAATATAACCTCTTTTATAAAAAAAAAAAAAAAAAAAAAAAAGGTTTGTCTATGCAGCTATAGATTTAAGAGCTCATAAAAAAAATAAGTGTGCTATTATGATGACAACATACATGATTTAAATAGCTGGCATTGACATCATCACTATGCTACAGCCAAAAATAAATACTGTGCATAAATACATAAATAGAAATTACTATCAATAAAACATTTTTTTTATTTGGATTAGGTAAGATATTTTTAAGAAAATATATTTATAATGGTGCATTACATTTTAAAATGCATTTAAAAAGAAAACAGCTGTTTAAAATTGTCATATTATATTTCACAATATTCCTGTTTTACTGTGTTTCTGATTAAATAAATGCAGCCTTGGTGACCAGAAGAGAATTCTTTCGAATGCATTTAATAATCTTGGCAGCACTAAAGTTTTGAACTACATCACTATGTATATGTGGTCCTATAGGACACTTTTTATGTTAATTATAGTATCTTTTTTTGTAAATAAGCAAATATCTATCAAAGCAAAACTAATCCAGAATATAGTTTTAAATGGATGATCTGGCTTTTAAGCCTCATCACTTGACACACAAACCTCAAGCATGAAAAAGAAAAGAGAGAGAGAGTTCTTTACAACACAACAAATAATGGTCACCCTTTATTTTAAGGTCGAATTCTCGCTAACAAACCATTAACTCTGACTTTTGCCTCAATAAAGTCCTAATCTGCTGCTTATCAATAGTTAGTAAGGTAGTTGTTAAGTTTAGGTATTGGGTAGGATTATGAATGTAACATGGTCATGCAGAATATGTGTGCTTTATGAGTACTAATAAACTGCCAATATGTTAATAATATGTTGATAAAAATAACATCAACTAGTGTTACCCAAATTACTTACAACAATGACAAAAACAAAACAAAACAAAAAAACAGCAAAACATTAATCCCGTAACAGTAATTGCATCATTTATTTACTCTAAAATGCATGCTGGGAACTCTCAAACAATTCAAATTTCAGTAATATGAAATTCTTTGTTCAGACAACTGTGACTGACTAGCCGGGACAACATTTCTTGGAATTCTGTTATTCTGAGACGGGTTTATATGTAGTTTCAAGAAAATTGCATTTCTTAGTATTTGTAACCTGTAAAATATATAGTTGCTGTTTTTAATAATACCATCTCCTATCTCCCAGAAAGAGAGAAATTGAAGGGAGAGCTGAATGATGCCAGTAAGTGACAGTTGCAGATTTCCCTGTCCCTCTCTGATGAGCAGATCTAATCAGTGACAGTCAAATGGCCATGTGATGAACTGATTCATGCAGCAGAGAGCCTGGACATTTACAGGCATATTTAGATGCACCTTTGCCCCCCGCAATCCATGACTCATAGCCTCGGAGTAAATGATATTCAGAATGGACAGACGATTCCTCAAGTTTTGAGTATCACAACACTGGCATGCATGTTAATAATAATGCCCATTATCGATATCAAGACCACACAGTGCTGTTTTCCACCATAGTTTCTGACATCTCTCATATTTAGCCTAGCACTCATCAATCAGCGATGTACTGTAGCATACTTGATAAGTGCTGGGAGTATGATGAAGATTTGCCTTTGAACTGCTTCATGAATAAAATATAGAAACAGTAAAGCCCCAAAAGGGATAACTTCATTATGCCAAATATATATATATATATATTTTTTGAAGGGTGGGTGTGCGTTTGGCAGTTCTGTTTTTCAAGCTTCAGGCCAATTTCTCTGAAACAAAGCCGCAATCCACTAAAAACTACATCATTTATTACCTTTAATAATAGCCATACATCCCAGAGCCTACTGGAAACACTCACGTCAACTGCAATCTCAGCACCTCCTTCCCCCACGTATAGCAATTTTCCCCGTATTCTTCTTCTTTCTTTCCCTGGACTTCTTCTAAAAAACTAAAATACAGATAACAAATGATGTGTAGTCAAGCTTGGAACGGTATTACCCGAAAGGACTTGGCTGAGCTCCAGAGACCATTGTGATGAATTAGAGTGCAGTGAGAGAGACTGGATGGAGGGATGGAACTACATACTGTAGATATTGTTCTCCAGTGTTGATAATTCTGCATTTTCTAAAGTTGGTTAATTTGTATCTAAATCCTTATGGGTTGTGATCTATATATTGAGGTGATTAGATGCTCTGTGGACTCTGGGCTCTGCCTCAGGAGCGTTTGGAGGAGCTTTAGGTATGTGCTCAAGGAGGTGCTGTTGGCTGCCAAGGCTGCCAGTCGGGCCAGTGCATTCACTCAGACCCTTCAGGCCTGCGCCAGCAGCATTTGGCAAGAACTCATAGTCTGCTTGCTCGGAGTCCCAACTGAACCCCTCTTACTGCCTTAGATAACTGATTCAGCCCTAGACTCTCTGAGCACTGCACTACAAACTGTTCCTAAAAGTAATTTTGGATTTTCATGGTGGCTCTCTCATGTACTGTATGTTTCAATAGTCCTGTTATTCCATGAATACAACTCCCATTCAGCCCAGTTAATAAAGTTATTGTAAATAAAAAAATATTTATTTATTTAAAAATAAGTTGAAAAAAAGGACTGAATGGAAGTTTGAATGGATAACTCCTGGAATAAATACTAATATATAAAATATATATTTTTTATATTTTAATATAATATTTAGAAATAATATCTCAAATATAACCTTTAATTTACTGTTCAGGAATTGGGGATTTGTAAGATTTTTTATCTTGTTTTTAATAATGATAATGTTTTTGAAAGAAATCTGTTACTTCATTTGTTTAATAATAATATTGTAAAAAGTAATTACAATAAAAAACTGTTTTCTTTTCGAATATATTTTTAAATTTTATTTATTCATGTGATGGAAAAGCAGATAATTTTCAAATGCCGATTTTACAACAAAAAAAAATATTATTATTGTTATTATAATTATTAACACTGAAAACAGTTGTGCTTCTTAATTTGTTTGTGGAAACTATGATATATTTTCCCCTCAGGATTCTTTGATGAATAAAAAGTTAAAAAATATAAATATTTTGTAAAATTATAAATATTGCCAATTTTGAACAATTTACTGCATCTTTTGCTGAATAAAAGCATTAGTTTCTTAAAAAAAAAACATATTTTGAACAGGGCATGTGAAATATGTTAATAACAATACCTTTAAAAATAAATTTCCCGTTTACCTTTTAAATGTTGCGTATTTACCTTTGTTAATTTAATATTTATTGCTAGTCAGTTTTACAAAACCACACAAATAATGGTTAAACTCTATTTAGATCACATGTTGTGTACCAAATCTTGGTAGCATGGTTGCAAAGAAATGCAGGCCTCATAAAGATAAATGTTAAACAAAACTGATAACCTCCCGAGGCTGACATTTTCTGAAGGTTAAGAACCTCATTTCAACTCTTGTTGAAAAAGAAAAACGTGCCTCCAAATCAGAAACACAGCGAAAGATGGTTAGCATGCTGGAAACTGATTCGAGTTTATAGGCATTGTGAGCTCAACTGTACAGACCCCCCTCAGGGTCAGTGAGGCTGGAGTGTGAACGCTGCATGTTACTCATTCATTACCAAGCGGAAAGTCTGTGCGCCATAATATGAGCTGACAACTGAGTCATAGTGTGTGAATGTGAGTGTGTGCATCGTACATGCGTGTTTGTTCACTAAAGAGAGCAGGTGAACTTGATCACCCTTTAATCCTATAAGCATTATAATGGCCTATAAGAATGGCGGTGGAGACGCTTGATTGCTATTGTCATTTGAGACCAAGAAGGTCCACAATACCTGTCCATTTTTATTCTGAATGGCCAGAACTGAAGAATGATGTTTTGTTTTCATCAAAACGGTGTAGTTACAATTTCCACCAGCAGGGGCGAACTTTTTTGAGACAAAATGAAGTATAGTTTCATATAACAACATGAAGGATCAGATACGCATCTGAGTATATCATTACATGTGATGAGTGACGTTATTGTGCTGTCCTGCAATCAGGAGCATTCAGGAAGCCTTGAGAGGTCCGGCCGAGCTTTAGAAACCGAGCACAGGAAGTGAGTGATTGATGAAGTGCGGTTTAACAGCACTAAGAGAGCAAATAAACACTCTTTCGCCACGACACACTTCCTGCTCTTCAGAGAACTGTGTGGGCCGCTCCGAACAGGCAGGAAAGCTGAGTGGACAACTTTTGAAGCTTTATCACTCATGTCAGTGAGCAGTGCCTAAGTAAGATGAAGCTAAGGCAATCGTTCTCCTCTCTGAAGATCTGATTGGATGGAGCGGCTTCAGTGTAATGGAATGACACTGAGTCAGAGGAATCTCGCAGAGATCAGCGTGCTTTCGCAGCTCATGGTGGTCTGTAGATCACAGGCGCTTGTGTAGCTCAGCAAAGACAGGTGCTGCTAGCGATAGCTCAGACTCTGCATCTGCTGCTGACAGGGAAACTCTTCCACTCGGCTGGAAACCTGCAGCAGGTTCGGAGGCCGGACGACTCATTCCGCTCCGTTGGCAGGATATGAATAGGACAGGAAGTTGTAATCCTAGATCACAAAATTGCCTGAGGAGAATCTGAACTGTGAACTCAACAGTGTTGACAGACAGAGGCTTAAATGACAAATGGAGGGGTAAAAGAGTCATGTCAAAGTGGTGGGTTGAACCATTTGGTAACTAAACTTTCATAATTATTTACTCTACAACTACTATGATCAAAAAGTAAAATATGGACAATTGTTTGTAATTGGGTATTTTTTAACTACAGGTATGTTTATACTTTTTTTTCTTTTTGTTAAATAGTCATTAATTAATAATCGGAGTATAATAACCCCGCCCCCTTCGCGACATATTTAAAGCTACTAAAGTTGAGTTCAACATTCCACACTTAATTTTTTTTGGTTAAGTGCATCATCTGGGTATTTAAAGTGCACGTTTTCTTTTTGGAGTTTTCACACTACTCGCACTATTTATACTACAAAACACACAAAAAACTACAAACATAAATTTCCATACATTTTTTTTTACCTTTTTACTGATCCAAAAATGAAAACTCATTAGAAAAATATTCACTTTTATTTAAAAAGAAAAAAATTATAGATACATTTAGACATTTAAGTTTATGAAAAGTTTATTTGGTTACCGATTACAATTGTGATATAAAACTGATTTATTTAGAAGAAAAATCAAGATAAATACCACTTTTTTGCTTGCATATCCATCATGTCCAATCAAGCTGTAATTAGTCATTATGCAAAAGAGTGAGTATATATATATATATATATATATATATATATATATATATATATATATATATATATATATATGGATACATGTAAATCCATCTTGGAAATTAGCCATAGCAAAACAAAGTCGGTCTTTTTAATCCATAAATAAAAAAAATAAAAAAATAAAAAAAATCAACCACAGTCAATGCTGACTTGGCACATCTAGACCTTATTCGCATAGAAAAACAATAAAAAAAGTAATGCAGTGTAATAAAAAATACACCCCAGTGTGAATGGCCTCTATAATAGTGTCAAAAGTGTGTTCTAATGGAGTTTACTTTCTAAAATCCATAGCATGAATAATAAAGAAACCATATAACTTTTTTAAGCAAAGACATTTCTGGGTCATAAATGTATTTAAAAATCATGTAAAGATTAAAGTCATGCATTGCTAAGCACCTTCCCAGATCCAGCTTCAGAACGGGATGTCACATCTTTTTACCGAGCTCATTACAGCCAGTGATCTGAATGACGACCGTATGCTAAGCTCATTTAACCAGTGACATTAACTACCTTCATCCTCCGCGTCAGCCAGAAAACAGGCCTCACTAAACACTCTCACGCAGCCAATCGCCTGCTGCTGCTGCTGATGTGTTGCATCGTGGCAGCGTGTGCAAAAGCAGCAGAAGCGTTCATAATTACTTCAGGAGGTAATTAATTTACATGAGGGCCAGTCTAGTGGGTGGAGGTGGCACTCAGCCTGTCACGGCACTGAGACGAATGCTAGGGACTGCGGCATGCTGGTAATGAGCTCTCTGCTATAGAGAGATAAGCTGGTTACAATTCCCTCAATTAAACACTGGAAGAGACACACTCAGATGCATGGAGGGTCCAGGCTGTTACTCCAGCACCTCGTGTGGGATCTTTGCTCCCTTCTGAGGGCGTACAGAGCACATGGGCCACTGCTAGCGGCAGACCTGCGTGTCTCTGATTCCCTCATTAACTGTGTTAGCATGCACCTTAGGCACTGATTCCAAACGGACTGCCGCTTTTAGCCTGTTGGTTGCGGCGGATGCACCCTGTCATTGCTGATGATGTCACAGCCGAGCAGGTATTTATAGTCATGACTTGGAGAAAGCAGAAAGTCAAGCAGCATCATTAGGATGAGTCACTGGCAGAAGAGACGGCACGTGTTAGCGGACACAAAGGATAAACTGCTGCTTTGAGTTTACTTGTGGATTTGCTCTTGCTTTATCATTCTAGGCTAACAAAATATTTTATTCATTGGATTTAATCATTTACATTAAATATATATATATATATGCCAAGTATACAACAAATACTTTTTTGTACGTAATAAAAATAACCTGCAATTTTACTTTTGGTATACTAAACTGTACTATACTAACACTTTAAAGCTACAGTCCGTGACTTTTGGCGCTCTAGTGGTTAATAAACAGTGCGTCTTGCGAAAGAATATTGTAGCTGGAACTACTTTCTGTTTACGTCTATTTTGAATCACACAGGTACTGGACTACTCCGCAGCGGTACCTTTGCGAACCAGTCTAAATAGTCCGAAAATAAACACTTAACCGTTAACCGTAGTGATTCAGGACAAGCTAAAAAGACGATTTGGAAAATGGATTCATCCTGTACTCGCTTATTAAATACATTTTTAACACAAAAAAGTTACGGACTGCAGCTTTAAGTCTGCTATATTGGAACAACAAATGCACTTTAATTGAGCGGAAGTAAGCTGAAGTCCAACTTAAGAAATACTGAAGTATATAATTGTCAGTTATTTAAAATTGCAATAATATGTCATATTTATTTACTGTGTTTGTGAAAAAGTAAATCCAGCCCGGGGGCCTATACCATGATGGTAGCGGAACGAATTCAGAGTTACAGGATTTTGAGTCGACAAAACCAAACCTCTCCAATCAGGCTTGGTACCGTGATGCTGATCATCAACTTTCTTTGTTTTTTGTTTTGTTTTTTTAATAGTGCAATCTTTTGATACTACAGCTTATTTATATTACATGTGTATATCTGTATACATTATTATTTATTTAAAATAAATGATTTATAATAACTGTTAAACTAAAATTGATTGTAATAGATAAATAATAATAATAATAATATGAATCATAATAATTATATAAATCATAAAATGACTCAGTAATTATCATTAAAGCCAGACTTTAATTACACTTTCTTCTTCTTTTTTTTTTTACACATTATTATTATTATTATTATTTGCATTAGTGACCTTTAATTTGGAGCAAGATAAACTGGGGGAGTGACTTTGTGTCAGTTGTCACTTCTCTCACATCTGATTGGTCCAGCTTCAGTTTGAGATCTCTAACCCAGAACAGAACCTGCCCCGTAGCAGGTTAACCGTGGAGTGTAAGTTACTATGGAAATGAATGCCGCTAAAAGCCAAGCCACTTACATGATACCTAAAACCCAGGATTGTTGCAAATTTACCTGAAACTTACCTCAGCCGGCTAATCCAGCTTCATGGGACAGGCCCCTGGTGTCTGGTGAGCCTAAAATACTTATTTCAAAAACATAAGAAAATAAACAAATACAAATTTTAGACTCTAGAGAAGGCGTATTTAATAGCCTATTTTCAGGAGGTCATCTGAGAGGGAAATTCGTCTTTGGGTAGGACTCAGCACAGGACAGTTAGAGACATTAATAAGACCCCTTCTGAAACTAGAGGAGGCTTATTTGAGATTACTTCTGCCTTTTTCTCAGGAGACATGTCTAAGCAGGAAACCTTTCTCCCCATTTGATGAATTTCTGCCTGCAGGAGAAACAACCGAGATATAAAGAGATCTCATTTGAGCTTTTTCTCTCTAACGTGTTGGACTTTTTTTTAATCATTTCTGTCTATTGTATCATGTTCCCAGTTGTAGCACTGGATAAATGAGTATTTATAACCCAGACAAGTGCTGGATTTGCTGTCTAGTCGCTCAGTGGGACACATTCACATGTGGACACACAGCTGCAGCAGTGCTGATATAGCTGGCCTCTTCTCTGCATGTGATTCAGAGCCATGGTCTGGATTAAAACGCTCTAGATTTTGTTTTATTGTCACGACGCGTGAAACACAACTCTTCAACCACACACAGTTTATGTTTTCATAACTATATTGCAGACATGCTCAAATTCCCTTGGGGATTTTGGCTGATATGAATAATATACTTGAAATTCAACAGGTTAGATGCTTAGTCCATTCATGCGACAGCTCTTAATTTAGACAAAACTGCACCGGGAGGTTCATGGATGTTCATAATGATGCCTTGGGATGGTCATTTGTACATTTGGCATCAAACAGATCGCATTTCACTGCTTTTGGAAAGCCGGTGAATTAACCTTCAAATCACTGCAATATGTTATTCCATAATAACCTTATAGTTTCAACGTGTTTGTAGGAGGGACCTCTGTCTGCATCAGTCTAGGCCGTTTAACTTCAGCACATGGTTATGAAATATAGGCGAAGAGACGCATAAATGGAACTGTCACAGGTTAGCCTGGTGACTATATAAACTTGGACTTTAAAACATATACCCATTTCACTGAAACTGTGCATTGCCGGCATCATTAACATCTGTGTACACCTCAGGAAAGTTTTATGGAGTTGTTGTTTTATTTAATCTAAAGTTTGTTGCATCTGTGTTAGTCATAGTTTTCAAATCTTGATAGTTTTCCTTAAAGTTTGCTATCATTTTTCTAAAAATAACAGAATGCCAGGACACTTAATAATTCATAGGATAATTACCTTTATTTTTCACATATTTTCCACAAACCTTTTTGCAGTTAAACTTCCAGGTTCACCCTCTGTACGACCAAACCCATAATCCAGGTCAATCTGTCTTTTTAAAGCAATAGCCACATCACTTCCTGTGGAAGATACCATTTTGGTGTGATGTCAGAGGGGGATGGTATTTAGGAAAATCTTCTTTTGCCATTTGATTAGTTGTTCAGCTCTGTCTCTGTTAATGGTTGTTGTTTTACCTGTTTGCAAGGTTTGATTGTTGTGTTGGGTGTTTATATTATTTAATTTGATCACTCAAAGACTAAAACATTTGTACGTAGTTGGTATGCTCTATAGGCGGGGCTTCAGCCTATAAATAGGCTGTATGACTGAAAGAAGTGCAGTTCTGATTGTGGACTCTAATGCTGAGCAGTGTTGCAAACTTGGGCCGTTTGGTTTAGCCAAAATTAGCACATTGTTGCTGTTTTCTTTTCTTTTTGTACAGTTTTTGTTTATTTTTGTTTTCTCTTTTGCACTGAAAATATTTTTGCACCTTCCAATAAAACAACGTTTTTGGATTTGCATCAACTTTTTGTACAGCACGTCATTTCCCTTTTCCACTCCAACTGGTCGGCCTCCCTACATATGGTGTCAGAAGTGGGATCCTCCCACCAGTGAGTGACGTGCTTACATAAGGTAATGCCCTGCTGACATGCCACCTAAAACGAGGGGTCAGCCTGTAGAGGGCACAGATGCAGTAATGGATCAAGCTGCTGCTGGAGGTGCTGATGAGGAGAGATTGTTGCCTGCAGAAATCCCAATCACTGGGGGAGATGCTGCCATCACAGCGCTGGCACAAATGTTTCAGTCATTCATGCAGTATCAAAAGGACCGGGATGAAAGGCAGGAGAGGGAGACTTCTCGCCGTGAACAAAATTACAAGGTCCTCAGCCACCAGGTCACCCAAATGCAGCTAGACATGGAGCGGACAAGAACTGGAGCTTCGGCAGGAGCTGCTAATCGGGTGATAGACCATGAACCTCGAATAGCCAAGCTGGAGGACAGTGATGATATTGAACACTACCTTACAACTTTTGAAAGACTTGCAGAGGTGTATCAGTGGCCAAGGGATGACTGGGCCGTTCGTCTTATTCCCTTATTAACTGGCAAGGCCCGAAGTGCTTTTGTGGCTATGAACCCCTTACAAACCAGAGACTATGACCAAGTGAAAGCTGCAATTCTAAAAAAATATGAAATTGGTGCAGAGACATACCGGTTGAGATTTCGGTCCCTTAGTACCCCTGCCGATGAAACCCCTACGGAACTCTACATCCGACTGAAGGACTTGTTCTCCAAATGGGTACACTATGAGCAAAGTAATAAGATGGATATTATGGAGTCCCTGGTGCTGGAGCAGTACCTGCGAGTGTTGTACCCTGAGGTGAGGACTTGGGTAAAGGAAAGAGATCCCGACACCGCTGCAGAGGCTGCAACATTGGTTGAGGCCTACATTGCTGCCCGGAAGGGACCTGGAACTACTCGATATGCTGGCATCTTGCACCCTTTGCAGGGTAAGTCTGATGGGTTGGGGGGAGGTTCACACTCTCAAAGAGGCCCTAAAATATTTAAGCCCAGTCATTTTAAACCCCCAACATTGGCCACAATGCCCCAGACAACAGTTAAGGGAGAGATTGTCATATGTTATAACTGTGGTGAGCCAGGTCACACTAGGCCCCTTTGCCCACTCAAGAAGCCCAAGACAGCTAGTCTTTGTTATATGCCCCGGCCAGAACAGTTAAGAACACAGCCCGATCGAGAGCCAGTCATCACTGTACTGTTAAATGGTAAACCCCTTTCTGCGTTGGTGGACACAGGTTGTTCCCATACACTGGTCCAGGCCCAATATATACCCAGAGATTCCTGGAGTGAAGGAGACGCAGTGACAGTTTGCTGTGTGCATGGGGATAGCACTGAGTTGCCTACTGCTGAGGTTTATATTGAGGTCTGTAATCAGTCCTATCTGATGAATGTGGGTGTTGCAAGCAAGCTGCCCTATCCTGTACTGTTAGGTACTGACTTCCCTGTATTAGCTGAATTGCTGCAAGAGACTGTATGGTGTGGCGTTGTCACAAGGGCCCAAGCCAAGCAGCTTAGTCAGATTCCACAGCCCCAAGAAATAACACCAGACATTCTGCACGAAATGCCCTTCAGCTCTGAGACTAGCTTAGGTGAGTCACGGCCTACAGAGCAGGAAAGGCTGCAGAAACGCAGGGAATGGGTTGAAGGGTTGTTGGAAACTTCAGAGCAAGCTGAGGAAGGGGTAGAAGAACCCGAACTCACTGAAGCAGACTTAGTTTTCCCTGGTAATCTAGCCCAACTTCAGCGTAAGGACTTGACCTTGACTGAATGTTTTAAACAGGCTGAGGAAAATGATGGTGTTCTGTCTTTGCTTGGTGAGACTTTTGTTGTACAAAATAGTCTTTTGTACCGACAGAGTAAGGAAGAGGGACTGCAGCTAATAGTACCTAAAGCATACAGGAAGGAGGTATTAGAACTTGGGCATTCTATTCCCTGGGCAGGTCATTTGGCTTTTATGAAGACATTAATGCGAATTGCAAAAAGATTTTACTGGCCAAAGATGTACAGTGAGGTTAAAGAGTTCTGTAAATCTTGTCCAGAATGCCAGCTCACTACGGGCCGTACTCCTGCCTACGCACCCCTTATACCACTTCCTGTAGTTGACACTCCTTTTAAGCGAATAGGGGTGGACATAGTTGGGCCTGTGGAAAAGAGTCAGAGAGGGAACCGATTTATTTTGGTTATTTGCGATTATGCTACCAGATACCCTGAGGCATACCCACTAAGAGAGGTCACAGCTAAGCAAATAGCCACTGTACTCCTACGTTTTTTCTCGCAGGTAGGCATACCTCAGGAAGTGCTCACAGATCAGGGCCCAAACTTCATGAGCCACACCCTACAAAAGGTATATCAATTGCTAGGCATAAAAAGAGTACGGACCACCCCCTACCATCCACAGACTGATGGTCTTGTTGAACGTTTTAACCAGACCTTGAAAACAATGCTGAGAAAATATGTGTCTGACACGGGCAAAGACTGGGACAAGTGGCTTCCATTCCTCCTGTTTGCATATCGAGAGGTGCCTCATGCCTCCACAGGGTTCTCGCCATTTGAACTGTTGTATGCTCACGATGTCAGAGGGCCTCTGGATGTACTGAGGGAGAGTTGGGAGGCTAATGATAAACCAGACAAGAAAAATATTATCTCCTATGTGCTAAAGATGAGAGAGCATCTGCAAAAGACAACAACCCTTGCACGAGAAAATCTCCTGCAGTCCCAAAAACGGCAAAAAGAGTGGTACGACAGATCAGCCAGATCCCGTGCATTTGAACCAGGTGAAAAGGTATTGTTGTTGTTACCAACGAGTGAGCATAAACTGCTGGCTAGGTGGCAGGGCCCCTACCAAATAAAGCGGAAAGTGGGTCCTGTGACATATGAGATAGAGATCCCCTCCAGGACCCAGCCCTTGCAAATCTTCCATGTTAACATGTTGAAGAAGTGGTATTCTCGTTCAACACAATTAGAACCTATGTCTGAGGAAGAAGTGGGAACCGCAACTGCTTTGTTCGTGAGATCCATTGAGGGAGAGGAGGAAATCGAGGAACAATACCTGCCTGGGCGTCAGGGGAACAGTCAGCTGAATTTTGAGCACCTGGAAGATGGTAAAAGACAGGAACTTCTACAATGTATTCCAGCCCAACTTTTTATGGAAACACCTGGCAGAACAAGTGTTATCCACCACCACATAACTCTCAAGGATCCCAAACCCATTTGTCAGCCAGTATATCGCGTCCCAGAAAGACTTCTGCCAGTTATGAAGGAGGAGTTGGAGACCATGCAAAGCCTTGGTGTGATTGAACCTTCATCCAGTGAATGGAGCAATCCCATTGTCCTAGTGCCCAAGAAGGATGGCACTCTTAGATTCTGTCTGGATTTTCGCAAACTCAATAGTGTGAGCAAATTTGACCCGTATCCCATGCCAAGAGTGGATGAGGTAGTAGAGAGTCTTGGCAGAGCAAAGTATCTCACCACACTCGACCTATGCAAAGGATATTGGCAGGTTCCACTAAGTCCAGAGAGCAAGGAGGTGACCGCATTTAAAACACCCTTTGGACATTTTCAGTTCTGTGTCCTACCCTTTGGCCTTCATGGAGCTCCAGCTACTTTCCAAAGGATGATGGACCAGATCCTTAGGGGGACTGAGAGGTTTGCTGCTGCATACTTAGATGACATAATCATCTATAGTCAAACTTGGCAGGAACATATGTGTCATCTGAAGGACGTACTACTGAGAATTAAGAATGCTGGTTTAACCATCCGGCCAGACAAATGCACCCTAGCCAGGGCTGAAACACAATACTTAGGGTATGTGCTAGGTCATGGAGTAATACGTCCCCAGGTGGGCAAAGTGGAGGCCATCAAGAATGCTGAACGGCCAGTGACCAAGAAACAGGTCCGTTCTTTCCTCGGACTGGTGGGGTGGTACAGGCGTTTTATCCCCAACTTCTCTGAACGAGCCGTTACCCTAACTGATTTAACTAAAAAAGACAAGCCAAGTAAAGTTAACTGGACTCAGGACTGTGAAAGGGCTTTTCAGGACTTAAAGAGCTCTTTATGCACAGAGCCTGTTTTACAGAGTCCCAACTTTGAAAAGACTTTCACTGTACAGACGGACGCCTCTGAGCGTGGCCTTGGGGCTGTACTGCTTCAGGAAGGTCAAGGGCAGCTCCAACCAATTGCCTACATCAGCAGAAAGCTCCTTCCCCGTGAATCTAGGTATTCTACAGTAGAAAAGGAGTGCCTGGCAATTAAATGGGCATTGGATGCTTTAAGATACTACCTGCTGGGACGCAAATTCATACTTGAGACTGATCACAGGGCATTGACCTGGTTAGGCCGTATGAGAGACACAAATGCTCGTATCACCAGATGGTTTTTAGCCATCCAACCATTTGATTTTGAAATTTTGTACAAAGCTGGGTCACAAAATTGTGCTGCAGATTACCTCTCTAGGACACCTCAGGTGTCTGAGGAAAGGGGGGGAAATGTCACAGGTTAGCCTGGTGACTATATAAACTTGGACTTTAAAACATATACCCATTTCACTGAAACTGTGCATTGCCGGCATCATTAACATCTGTGTACACCTCAGGAAAGTTTTATGGAGTTGTTGTTTTATTTAATCTAAAGTTTGTTGCATCTGTGTTAGTCATAGTTTTCAAATCTTGATAGTTTTCCTTAAAGTTTGCTATCATTTTTCTAAAAATAACAGAATGCCAGGACACTTAATAATTCATAGGATAATTACCTTTATTTTTCACATATTTTCCACAAACCTTTTTGCAGTTAAACTTCCAGGTTCACCCTCTGTACGACCAAACCCATAATCCAGGTCAATCTGTCTTTTTAAAGCAATAGCCACATCACTTCCTGTGGAAGATACCATTTTGGTGTGATGTCAGAGGGGGATGGTATTTAGGAAAATCTTCTTTTGCCATTTGATTAGTTGTTCAGCTCTGTCTCTGTTAATGGTTGTTGTTTTACCTGTTTGCAAGGTTTGATTGTTGTGTTGGGTGTTTATATTATTTAATTTGATCACTCAAAGACTAAAACATTTGTACGTAGTTGGTATGCTCTATAGGCGGGGCTTCAGCCTATAAATAGGCTGTATGACTGAAAGAAGTGCAGTTCTGATTGTGGACTCTAATGCTGAGCAGTGTTGCAAACTTGGGCCGTTTGGTTTAGCCAAAATTAGCACATTGTTGCTGTTTTCTTTTCTTTTTGTACAGTTTTTGTTTATTTTTGTTTTCTCTTTTGCACTGAAAATATTTTTGCACCTTCCAATAAAACAACGTTTTTGGATTTGCATCAACTTTTTGTACAGCACGTCATTTCCCTTTTCCACTCCAACTGGTCGGCCTCCCTACAGGAACTTTGCTGGCAGCGTGTTACACAGCACACCTGCAGCTTGTTGGACCTTGTCACCATTGCCATAAATTAACTATTGTGTTTTCCTGTTTCCATGATTGATCGCATGAGGCAGCCTAGAGGTTCAGTAGGAAACACAGCTGATTCGCACCTGGACTCAATAAACTGACATTCTGCATCACAATACAGTCACACTAAGCTTTGAGCATGTAAAATTACACTGAAACAAATATATGATTGTCAAGTATGACTGACATTTGCTTTTTCTGTTTTTGCTACAACAATGAAAATGGTTCTTAATGAAGCCAAAGAAGGATTAACTATGTTTTGTCCCAGTAAGAACTAATATTTGTGAATGAATCGGTTGAGTAAATGATTCAACAACTCCCTCGTATGACAGTTATTTATTCTAAACCTGATTTTTTTTTAATCTGATTCACTGAATCAGTTTTTATGAATTTACTGAATGAATTGAAAACTACAATGATAGCCATTTATTGTCACTTGAAGACATTTAGAAGGCCAATAAATTGCAAATTATGACATAAGAAGTCAAAAGTATGCAATAAGGCAAGCTACAATGATGTGATACCAAGTCAGTTATGAGATAAAAAGTCAAAACTCTGACATAATAAATCATAATTATTCAATAACAAGAAATTGAAATTATGACAAAATATATAAACATTTTTGTTGTAAATATATTTTTTGAAGTGGCTTATGGCTTTTGATTTCATATTTTTTAACTCAATTTTTTTTATGTGGCAGAAATAAAATGGTGTAACTTTAAAATGTTGCTGAACAATTTGTACCACAAATTATATAACTTTAAATTATAACTGAAACATTAATACCAAATTCAAAAATGTCCCGCATACTTTTTTCCAAACTGCAAACCTGCAGCTTTGACGATTATGTTTTTATATTGAGCCGAGAGGTTCCTCTATGACATTCACATCCTCCATTGGTCAAATCATTTCACTATTTAAAGATGCAGCTAGACTGTGTCCTTCTTTCACCCTGTTACTCAACGACTCAACGTTTCATTTCCTGGACACTTTTATCCCATTCAACGCCTTTATTTGCAGTTATTTTGATGTATAAAAGCTTGAGGCACATAATGTGAGTCTGTCCTCACTTTCTTCCCAATGTGTTATGACATGAAGTCCAAATCAATTTCCGGTCTATAGCTCCCTAATCCAACACACACTCTTTTATATTCCACACAAAGGACGTCAAAACAGCCCTTTTCAACAAACACACAAAGTATCAGACATGACTCTGATCAATCAGTGTTAGCTGACATCCACAGAGAAATACTGAAAAACAAATCACTACCGATCACCTCAGTTTACTCTTACCAGAGGACAGCCTTACTGCTCAGAAGTTGCTCTTTCATAGCTCTGGAGACTTAATGAAGTTCTCACATATAATATTAACTATATCTCAGATGTTTCTACTAAAATTCCATAAGAACATAATGCTCCTAAAAAAGAAAATGAAATTCCTTAAATAAAGATAAACAGAAATAAGACAACTGTTGACGTATCACGTATAGTACAGTTAATGCAAAAAAGCATGTCAGGTTATTTTAATATGGCAGTATTTGTTGAGTTTATATAGAGAAATTAACTTTTGATTTCAACATTTGGTATCTGAGCATAGTTTGAGGTGTTTTTTTAAAGATCTTGTCTGAAATTCTAGGGGAGAAATGAAATGAAAATATTTTAGCTGAACACGAATATTTGTTGGTACATTCGGCTGTATACTTTAACCATTTTTCAAAGTAAATATGAATGTGTTTAAACACAGTGTTTGGGAAAGTTACATGTAAAAGTAATGCATTGCAATATTGTGTTACTTTATAAAAAGTCAGCTAATTGCATTACGTGGTTAATTTTTATGGAAAGTAATGCATTACAGTATGCTACTTACATGTTACTTTTTGTCACCTGAGCTGGGCTTGCTGTAACCGATAACTTTTGCACATTTAAAAGTAACGCATTACCGTACTAGTTACTTTGAAAAGTAATCTGATTACGTAACTTGAATAACTTATAATGCGTTACCCCCAACCCCATTTAAATCCTTAATTGGGGGGAAAAATCACTCTTACATTCAGCTAATTGCATTTAATATAAATTTAAACTACATTTTCATTTAATTGCAATTAACATGCAGATTAGTGTCAGAGAACATTACATTCAGTTCATACTCAAGTATATTCTTTTAAATTATATAATTTCTGTACATTTAAAACAAAACTTCTTTTTGACAAAAGGACATGTGGATTAATTTTACAAGCTGGAAACATAAAATAAACTAGCTTAATTAGCTGTTGACATTTCCTCCTCAAATGTTGCTCTTGACATTTGTCATCTGTCCCCGAGAATCAGTAAATTTGTGTAAAAAAGCCCTCATTGCAGTGTAAAGATAGCACACCTAAAGCAAAAAAAGGAAAGATCTACTATGTAAATAAATACCAGAAAATTGCGCTCTGATAAACCCACTGCACTCAAACCTCAACAGCATACATCTCGAACTCCTCCGTCAACATTACACACCCCACAGGAGTGATCTAAATCTTGTGTGAGAGGAGTTCGGTCCCCACTGCAGCAGATACCAAATCACATCTGAACACTCGGAGGCATTATCTAAAGTACTTTTCGATAACAATGGGTGTAAATCATCTCTCATCACATCAGTGTTGTCATGGGTCATTAGAGGTATTAAACCAGCATGAGAGAAGTCATTTGAGTGATTGTACTGGATGCTAAGCTTCTTTTCAGTACTGTACGAGAGAGAAAAAAAGAATTGTTTATGGGTATAGCCAGAGCTATGGCGTGCTTACATTTGGCCTGTTTTCAGATATGGCCGTTGTTTCCCTCTTGGCAAAGTGGTAAATGTAAATCTGTCAAAAATCATATTGTGTTTTGCTCCATTTGGGCCAAATGCTGTATATTACAAAAGCTTGGCTGTGGGTTCAGGGGCCATGTGTTCAGTGTGTTGCGTCAGCTATATAACACGCAGCAGACGTTTACTTAAAACAGTCTTTAAAATGACTGTTTAGAGTCTTTGCAACTCTCTTGACGAGATTTGATGTTTTCAGCTCTCTTACAGTACATATAAACACATACTGTACATATACACACATACTGCAACATATGGTTCTAATCAGCATGTAGTTATAGTCAGTAAAAGCATCAATACAATGTGATTATTCTCAGCTAACTGCTTATATCACAGTCCCTGGCTATCAGCATAAACTAAGAGAAATCTGTGCATATTTCTTGCTTTCATGTCAGAATGATGATATTCATGAGATGAGCAAACATTTTTTTTTTTTATGATAGAAACATTTTTCTATGATAGACAATGTGTATCATTTTAGGCATTTGGAAATTGTGTATTTTTGAGAAGAGGCATCACTTTCTATAAAATTGAGCGATTTTCAAAGATAAAACTTTACATTTTGTTTTGTTATCCATAATTAAAAGTAAAACAAATAAAATATAGCTAAAATACAATAAAATGGATAAACATAAAATTAGAAATGTCTAACTGAACGTTGAACTTCTAAAATGAAATACTAACACTGACCACAATCAACTAAAACTTTTTTTTTTTGGGACAGATCTATAATCCAATAAAAACTAATCCAAATAACAAAAGCACATAGAAAAATGAAGCATAAACTATTATAGTTTAGTATATACTATATATATTATAAAATAATAATGATATAAATAATATTATAATGTAACTTTATAATAAATACTCTTTCTCTCTCTCTTTCTATACAGTATTTATACACGCACACGTACACACACACACACACTATATACTATAATATAATCTAAATAATAGTATATGAATAAGTTATAAATATCTACTTAAATAATAAGACATCTATTTTAATTTATGATTAATTTTATTTACTTCAAATATCTGAAGAATTATTATTAGAATTATTATAAATGTAACTTATTTTTAGTTAAACCTCTGTATACTTGAAATAGCACTTAAAATGCTGTAGAAACCTTTTTTTCACTATTTTTATCAAAAGTTTTTCAAACTTTGTTTTACAATTTCACAAATAAGTTACCACCAAGAAAACTGTAAAAACCTGCTCCAATAATGTAAGTTTTATGCACAAATTTGAGAAAATACAATGCAGAGTCATCACAATACTTTCTCCAAAGTAGATCTGAATGACTGTGTTATGTTCATAGAACTTTTCTGTACTTTCATTTTATGTTTGGTATTTCGATTCATGGGATGTGAATGCCTGCAGACTGCTGAAATCTGCAAAATGAATTCTTTTTACACAAGAACTATGAGATGGTGTTTATCTGTGTGTGTGACATCCTGACAGCTAGAGTCCAAATGAGAAGGCAAGACGAAAGAGAGCTGTGTGTAGGAGTTGGAACTGGTGCATTCTGGGACATGCCATCCACATGTTCCCTTGTTACTGTCTCAGCTGACTCCACAGCCTACAGCGTAACAACACAGACTGTGAATTCATTAGAGCTGCCAATATTGATAGTCTGCACTGACAGATGAGCATGTGAGATGGAGCATTGGATGCCAGAATCTGTTCCAGTGACACACTGCAGCTCGTCTGGTACATTTACATTCAGCACTCACACACCTACATCATTAACTATGTTCTGCTCTTCTTCTAAAAGAATGTTTTGACAGAATCATGTTAAGCTCTGTAGAGGCTATAGATAGAAACAGAAAACCACAGAAAATCTTTTTTTTTTTTTTTACTTGGCATCATTACCAGACTTTAATTTAAAATTTGGCAGATTCAACAAGCACGACTATATCTTTGCTTATAGGTTATGTTTCTGAAATATTTAGTTTTTAATATATGTGGGTTGAGGAAAAAATTATATGAATAATCAGACTAATTTTATCCTATTGTTATTCTGTATTGTCTGCTACAGCATGCAGCAGATGTTATGCCTATTGTTATAAATCTAGCATCTTTTGTTTTGTAGAAGTGCCAGAATAAATAAATTAGAGGTTTACTGAAATGCAATGCATAAATAAACATTAAAATCACTAATTCTTAAAATGCAAAAAATGTTATAGTATGTAAGATTTATTTTTATTTTTTTCACCAAAGCTGCATTTATTCAATGATAAAAATACAGTAAAAACAGTAATATTGTGAAATATTATTATAATTTCAAATAGCTGTTTTCTTTTTAAATATATTTGAAAATGGAATTTATTCCTGTGATCAAAGCTGAATTTTCAGCATCATTACTCCATTCTTCAGTGTCACATGATCCTTCAGAAATCATTATAATATACTGATTTCTGCTCAAGACACATTTCTTGTTATCATATTATTGTTGAAAACAGTTGTGTCATTTAATATTTCCTTTACCGTCACTTTGGATTAATTTAAAGCGTGCTTGCGTAACATATAAATTTGTAAGAAAATCTTACTGACCAAAACGTAAAATAATAATAATAAAAAGTAAATAATATTCTAAATCTGATACAACAAACTGTAAATATGAAAACTAAATGGTGTTTTGTGCAAGCATATATAGCTACACAAGTGGCACAATGTGTAAAACATGGTAAAGTGCACTATTTATATATGCATTTCTTTCTTAAGGACCACTAATAACTCTGTTATTACTGTAAGTTCTCTTATGATGTAAATGAGTGTAAATGTCATCACAAAAAATCCTAAATATTAAACTGGCCTCTGTAATGAAGACCCAAAACAGTTGCTCTCACTTATTAGTTTCTTATCAAAATAAACAATCAGTTCCATTTGATTTGAATTTTTTTTTTTTCTTCTTCTTCTTCTTTAAAACCAATGCTGTTTACATTCTGAGGTCTTGAAGTGTAATGTTTCCACTTGAGTCTCCATTAGCTGCTCTGCTCAATTTAGAAGTGCGCTCATTGGGAAATCATCATTACACAGAGACGTCTGAAGTGATGGCAACACACAGTCTGATCTTCTGGGCCAGCCGGAGCATTGATCTCTGTGCATGCTTGGACCATTGACTGCTGGCAAGTTTGTTAATGGGACATATCACACAGCCAGGGACAGGCATCTCCAGACAGCTGTCTCATCCGTCATCTACGTCCTTTTCCCAGGACACATGCCTGCAGCCGAGGGGACGGCTTTGTTAGAGCGGTGTGTGAGCCGATCTGCTGTGTGGTGGATAGTGAGAGGTTCAAAGGGTCAAGACCTTTCTTCTGAAGTGAATGATGAGCTTCACTCCGCACAGTTGGACTCTCAGCATGTTACAGCTCTTATCTTTTTCACTTTCTCTGACGCATTCATTTTTAAGGACCAGGTGGTGGCCTGAAACACAGTCCATCTTTCCTGAATCTGACTATGGCATTTACATTTGCCATTGGACTCTAAAGGTTAATGTAATCTTTTCACATAATGCTGTTGTTTTGCTCTTTTTATTAGCCATAAACTATGAAGAATGCAAATGAAGCAACTGGATCCCAAGTGAAAACATAACCCTTGGTATACATTTAGCTGGTGAATTAGTTCAAATGTGTGTGAAAAGCTATATAATTCTATAAGGTAAATCGATAACAATTCATATAAATTCACATTAAATATTGTTTTGAGTTTGTTGAAAATGGAAGTCTCAAGCACAATGGTCAAACATGTCCATTTTTGTATAATTATTGAATATACTCAATGCTTAAAATGTGTTTAAAACGTATATGTTTGCCATGAAATGCTAATTAGTCTCAACAATTAAAAAATTCTTTGTCTTTACTTTATGAGTCTTAAATTAGTATTTTTTTATTCCCCAAAAAATCTGAACTGAAAAAGCAAAAAAAGAAAAAGAAAATGTATATATATATATATTTATTTATATTTGTGAGCAAGTGATATAATGCTACATTTCTCCAAATATGTTCTGATAATGAAACAAACTCATCAAGATCTTGGATGGCATGAGGGTGAGTATTTTCAGCTCATTTTAATTTTTTTGTGTAAACTGTTCCTTTAAGAACAGGATTATATTAGATTGTAAGAGTTGGGGGAAATATCTTCTAAAGACAGCACTGTACACCGTCAGAAGCTCTCCTGGTGAGGGTCTGGATGGTATCTGATCTCTGGATCCTGTTTTAAGAAGTGAGACACGCTGGTGCTCAACAGAACTGTGATGTCTGGGCAAATACAACATCTCTGACCGTCTCTCCCAGTTTTCCAGAGTTTGTGTGGGAATGCGGGTAAGCGCGAACGATCACAGACGTGGCCGCTGATACGCCTTGACAGTGTTTTGGCAGAACAGTTCTGCCATGAGCAAACACATTGAGCTTCAAATGCGGGGGTCTTTGTGCTCTCCGCAGGGCCGTTCCTCACTTTTTGTGTTAGCTAGTGCTACAGGCTGTTCAGGCCTGTCTAGTTGTGCTTTCATCAGCAGATCAAGCTCATGCTATCGGTAACACTTTATAATACTGTTTCTTACTTACTACATAACTAATTAGGAATTATTGAAGAACTAACAATTGATTATTCATTAACACTTAACTCACTACTGTTAACTACTAAGAAAGATGTGTTAACTAATCAGTATGTAATATAATTTTATGATTGTGTTAAGTAACAGTTAGCTAATCAGTAACTAATATATTCTGTGATACCTCCTGAATAACTACTATTAATTATCTACTAGTTAAGGTTCAAGAAAAATAACTATGAAATAACTACTTCTGAACAGTTATACGCAAAAAAAAACACTATAATAATCAGGCTGTGTCCCACAAATCAAGTACTTGAGTAAAAGTACAGATACCCCAATAAAATATTACTCCAGTATAATTATAAGTAGGCTTGTTAATTTTCAAAATTACTTGAAAAGGACAAGTACAAAGAACTACTACAGTAGCAACTTTGTTACAGCCCAATTATTAGCCTGTAATGGAAATTAAATATGGATTTAGTTTACTTACAAATGTTTAACTTTTGATTATGAAATGTTTGTTACATTAATTAAAATGTGGGCAGTATACATGTTAAAATGGAATAAAATATGCTGTATTAAGAAATGTTCTCATCTGAAATAAACAGATGAGAGTATTTTACAAAGTTTATGATTACTTTTATAGGTTGTTCTTAGTCAAAATGATGTAGTTTATTATTTACTAGGTTCACTTTAGAATTCTGTAAGTTCTGCAAAATTATCTGATAATTCTTTATTAATTACTAATGGGTTCCCTATGTTTTCACTTTAGAATACTGTTTCAGATTCTAATTAATTCTTCAGGAATTATTTGATAATTAATTATTAATTACTAATCGGTTCCCTATGTTTTCACTTTAGAATACTGTTTCAGATTCTAATTAATTCTTCAGGAATTATTTGATAATTCTTTATTAATTACTAATCGGTTCCCTATGTTTTCACTTTAGAATACTGTTTCAGATTCTAAGTAATTCTTCAGGAATTATTTGATAATTAATTATTAATTACTAATCGGTTCCCTATGTTTTCACTTTAGAATACTGTTTCAGATTCTAATTAATTCTTCAGGAATTATTTGATAATTCTTTATTAATTACTAATCGGTTCCCTATGTTTTCACTTTAGAATACTGTTTCAGATTCAAAGTAATTCTTGAGGAATTATCTAATAATTCAGCCTGATCTCACAATCAAAACGTACATATTTAGACGTAAATTAAAACTGTCCAATACGTATGTGCCTTTACGTATTTACAGTGTTGTTTACGTATTATCTGGACGTAATTACAGGTTCGATATGTAACTAAATTTACATAAAAACAACCTAAAATACGTACAGATAGAACGTGTTCTCTGACCAGTCAGTTATCCATAGAAAAATGCGTAACCCCACCCGAACCTAAACCTACCCAATTTATACAGAATGTTAAAAGAATAAAACATAATAAAACACAATTTTAGTAAAAATATAACATTAAAACGTTATTTTGAGCCACTAACGTTAATTCTACACCTACTCCTAAACCTACCAATAACCATTTCTTAAAACTACATAACGTTACTGTTATAAATAAACAAAAAACAGACAAACAAACTTAACATTAATCATTTATTTTTTGCGAAAAGATCAAAAGTGGTACCAAAAGTAGTTCAAATGATAATGAGTTCCAGTCGCAGTCCTCTCTGGAGGTAATAGTTTTTATAAGGTACAGAGCCGAATTTAATTTATTAATCCGTGAAATTATGAATCTGTCTTCTCTCCGTGAAGGCGCACTGGCGCAGTACTGATTTCAAATGTCTATCAACTGAAACAAGGCATGTCGCAATCTGTGACGAATTAGGTGAGAACCAATGAGAGTTCGATATCAGTGCCGTAAACCGTGTCGTAACGTTTCTCGAGGGTGGCGCACTGGCGCTATTTTCACATTCAAATCAAATAACGAGCGCGGGCTTTGACTATGTGATGGTCGCTGTTACTGAGCATGAAGATGAAGATCGATTGATAAAGGGCCGAATTTGGATATGTTCCTTGCAAACTTCTGGATTCTAAAGATATGGAGTACAGCAAACAAATAAAATGGATGTGATTTGTAATTTCATGCTGTGCTTTTGTGTATCTATGGTTGTAATGCCACTCATTGGATAGGAGAAAATCGCACAGCAAAATATTGCAAAATGTTTCAGGTTCAAAATAAGTCATTCAGAATTATTTGATCATTAATTATTAATTACTAATGGGTTCCCTATGTTTTCACTTTAGAATACTGTTTCAGATTCTAAGTAATTCTTGAGGAATTATCTAATAATTATTTATTAATTACTAATGGTTTCCCAACATTTCCACTTTAGAATAGGTTTAATGTTTCAGGTTCAAAATAAGTCCTGCAGAATTATTTGATAATTAATTATAAATTAATAATGGGTTGCCTATGTTTTCACTTTAGAATACGGTTTCAGATTCTAAGTAATTCTTTCGGAATTATCTGATAATTCTTTGTTAATTACTAATGGGTTCCCAATATATTCACTTTAGAATAGGCCTAATGTTTCAGGTTCAAAATAAGTCCTGCATAATTATTTTATAATTCTTTATTAATTACAAATTGGGTACCTGTATTTTCACATTTCCTGGTATATCTATCTATATCTATATATCTATATATATATATCTATATATATATATATATATATATATATATATATATATATATATATATATATATATATATATATATATATATATATATAATGTGGTATATGCTGAGGAGGCACACATACAGTACTGTATATAAAATATAAAAACTAAGGTAAGTTATCACAAGGCACTGGAGTGGGGTTCCTACAACAAGGTGATTTCTTACAAAACACACTCACAAAACAATTTACTAAGTAGGCAAAACCTCTATAAAATGTATTGCATTTATTAATATTGCATTTTCATACTACTGCTATTATTGCTAATAGCATTTATATGAAAGGGTCACAATTCAATGTAATTGTGTAAAACTGTCCATTAGTAGTTACTTCATAGTTATTTTTCTAAAACACTAAGTAGTAGATAATCAATAGTAATTCTTCAGGAGGTATGACAGAATACATTAGTTATTGATTAGCTAACTGTTACTTAACATAATCATAAAATTATATTACATACTGATTAATTAACACATCTTCCTTAGTAGTTAACAGTAGTGAGTTAAGTGTTAATGAATAATCACCTGTTAGTTCTTCAATAATTCCTTATAAGTTATGTAGTAAGTAAGAAACAGTATTCTAAAGTGTTACCATGCTATCTGTCCAGATTCTTTCAGTAAGTCTCTGTGTTTCTCAGGCCTCCAGTTGATTCACAAAACTCTCGCCCATCGGTCCCAGCTTTGCCAGCACGAGCGGCCAATTAGCCAGAGGCCCAGCGGCCCTGCGGTATTTCTGCCCTCTTTGGTGAGGTATGACACATGTTTTTACACACTGCATGAGAAAGTGCTCGGCTCAGTGTGGGAAACATTCAACACCCTGTTGTTGACCTGTATGAACTCTCTCTCACACACACACACACACACCAAAGGAAGAGGATGTCTGACCTGCTCAGCTGACAAAGTCAAACACACACACATACATTTACGTATTGGGAACACAGATGTAAAAGCTCCATGTGATTAGAGTGAAATATGATATACAATGCTTGAGACCACACTAGACATCACCAGGAGTTTGGAGACAATGGATTTCTGAAAGTGGTAAACAAATAAACAAACAAACATTGTTCTCCGAGTGGCAAAATACGTACAAAAACTTTTATTTTAGAATAAAGAATGATATTAAAAAGATGTTTTGAATGCTCATTTGATCAAAAATACTAATATTTTGAAATATTATTACTATTTATTTTCAGCATTATTACTCCTCCAGTGTCACACGATCCTTCAGAAATCATTCTAATATGCTGATTTGCTGCTCAAGAAACATTTCTTAGTATTATCAATGTTGAAAACAGCTGTGCTGCTTATTATTTCGTGTTTTGGAGCAGAATGAAGGGGATCCAGATTGCAGGATTGCTTACAGAGAGATAAAAAGAAACAAATAAAATAAAATAAAAATGTGCACAGATCTTTGTAATTCAAGAGTTCAGTATAGGATTACATGCTTTATAAAATACTAATCTGTTCTTCTAATTACTGCAGATATATGCTCATATTTAATAGTTCCTGCGTAGTTAATACATTTGGTGAGAGGTAATGCATATACATCAAGCTTGAAGTAAAGTGCTAATTAGTATTAAAAGCAACACGTGCCATTAAGTCAAGTGTACATTATGTAACACGTGGGACATGTCAGTGATTGACTCTGTCTGAAAATGAATCAGTTACGTGTTCATGTTGTACAAAAGTAGCTAGATTATGTTAGAGCGTTGTTGCTGGTTACCAAAAAGTTGCTATGCAGTTGCTAGGGTGTTCTAGAAAGTTGCCAAGGCATCCAGTCATACAGTAAGAGCCTACCTCCAATACTGTCTGATATCTTTGTCTATTGATGCGCAACTATGGGATTTCGGTCCCCATTTTCATGTCAGACAGGTGAAACTCTGATCAAATCACTAAGCACATCTCTCTGCATGACAAATATGTAAGTAGCTAAATGTAAAAATGTTGGTCAAATCCCCAAAACTAAGTCAGCAACAGCAGGCAAATAGTTGTACATGCCAGCACACAACAGATTTATCCTGAACTGGAGCCAAAAAAATAAATAAACAAATTTCTGCTAAAAAAAAAAAACAAAAAAAAACATCTGGACTGTGAGATATAAGATGCCAGTCCTAAACATAAAAGTCTGAACTTTGAGATAAAAATGGGCAATTTAAAGAAATAGTCAGATTAGTGAGATTTGTGAAAATTATTATTATTTTTTATTTTATTTTATTTTTGTAGTGGAAAAAAAAATCTGAATTGTAAAATGTTAACTCGAGAAACAAATTCCAAATTGTTCAATAAAAAGTCACAATTAACTTTTAAAGGTAGAACTTCTATATTTGACTGACTTAGAGCAATCAAAATAAAACAATTGAAAATGTTTACAAGTTGTTGCAGAAAGCTTGCTGTTAATGCAGCCATTAATAGCAGAGCGTTAAAGTGCTCAGTCTCGTCATGGTTTTGGCCACTGAAGGCAGGCAGATGGACTCTAAATGACTGTAGGTGATGATGATGCACTGAGATGAATCTCACCCGCAGCAATACTGGAAATGAACAATTGGCTAAGACGCTTGCATATTTTCCCTTCTGTGACAGTATATCAGTACCCCACTTATAATCTACAGCAAAAGGTGTCAACAGATCATTTCAAAAGTGTTTTAATAGCACCTTTCAAAAGCTCCAGTAGGAACAAAAGCTTTGTGGCACAGAGGGGTGTCGTTATGTAATGAACAATGATGAATTAAACAATGAATCAAAAGTGAATTAAATAGTGACGGCCTCAGACAGCGCAGTGTGCATTAGAATGAGGTCATTTCTGGCAGAGGCACTAATTCAGATGTGTTGAGTTGTGTGATGGGCAGAGAGAAGTTTTCAGTTTCCCACATGTACAGAACTTCTCTGTTCCTCACCGGCTCATGCTGTGCGTTAACCAGCAGCTGGACTTTAATTAGACCCATCGGACAGATGGATGCAGGAAGATTCATTAAACGTGCCTTTACTGTGCGTGTAATACAATTATAACTTACATCAACGCTTAATCGCATATGTAAGAAGCCAGGAAAGAGGCTGATGCAATTACTGTAAACATTTAAAGGAACAGTACACCCAAAAATGGTCACTTTATGTGTTCATTATATGGAAAAAGACAGGATTAACATTATTCCTCTGTGAAAAAGAAGTACACTTTAGCATACATATAGTAGTATTTATGAGAAGCAGAGGTCAACGGAGTACAAGCATTTAGAAAACCCACACAACTGGATGTCTGAATGCATCATTGCTTTCCAAGAACAAGGAGAAAATGGCAGCTTCGAGATGTCAAGAGATGAAATCATACCTAACATATAATGCATACATTATATATAATGGATACATTTGTATATAAATAGCTAAAACTGACCAGTGATTTTGTTTGGTCACTATCTTCCCAGTTGTTTAAAAGATTTAGGCAATTATCGTTGTTTGATAAAATGTTTAATTTTCATGTTTTGTTACATTTTATTTACCCTTTTGCAGGTTTTAAACCGTACTAAGTATATACTTATAGCTACTATGAATTTACTTAAGTGCGAACTGAATGTAGTGTTTTTCAGATATGCATTAAGATATTTCCTGCAAGTAGTTTTTTTTAATACAAAAATGTAAGATTTGAAGTACAATACAAGTGCACATTCAAAACAGTTAAATAACACAACCATCAAAACATTTATTTTTTGATGCATATTAGATGGAAAGTTTTGAAGGCATAATATACAGATAATATACAGAGAGAGATTGTTGTAAAAAGCGATGCTGAAAGCAGTTTTTTAATGTAGCCGCTCTGAATGTCATTAAATCTGCAACTTCTAGTTTTAGCTTGAGTGACAGACTCTTCTCAATTCATTATTTTGCACAAAAATTGAAAAAGCTTTGATATTCATTTGCCAAAATAGACAAACATTTTTATTAATACATCTGAAAGTCTTCCTGGCAGAAAGAGGGCATATGCAAGCCTGCGGAGGAGAATTTGGCAGCAGGCCCTGATGTCTCCAACTGACCTCATTCATCAGCACAACCTAAAGACTGATCAACGCAGGCAGGCAGCCGAATGCATTAGTGATGTCATAGTGGTATTGCTGCAGGGAACCAATGAGGCACAGAAGTGAGAGGAATGAGATCATGATCAGGGATAATAATATGATCAGCTCCCTCTCCTTCTTCCACACCATGCTCTTTGACACTGAATGTGGTGGGTGATGCATATCAAGCTGCTGTGGAATCATTCCTCCACGTATGGCTCCACATGATGTGCCTAATGATGCAGGACTGCTAAATTGGCCCTAATGCAAAAAAAAAGTATGCAGATTATTGTTATTCATGGCACCTTTAGGCAATATTGAACTGAAAACTGTGATTTGCTTTGCTTGGCAAAGTCGTTTACTTCAATATTTGAAGCAAATATGCACACTGTGCATAGTATGCATTTTATTTTCTTAATGCATAAAAATACTTAGATGACCTACTATAATTGCCAATCTGTGCAGTATACAACAAAGAAAACAATATCCCACAAATGCATTTTAGTGTTACAAACTAAACAGAAGTAGTATGTATGGCCTTTATAATGTTCTTTATATCGATCATTTACATTATTATGAATATTATATACTGTACATTACTAAATATAGTAAAATCAGTATGATTTTCGAAAGAAATTAAATACTTTTACCTTGGATACATTTAATTGTACCAAAAATAAATTACACATATTTGTTTCAACCTTCTATTCATCAAAGAATCATGAAATAAAAGGTATTACAGTTTCCACACAGTTATTAAGAAGCACAACTGTTTTCAGTATTGATTATAATAAGAAATATGTTTCGGTCAGCAAATAAGCTAAATAAAATGATTGAATTTTTAGATTAAAATTAAATAAAGTATCATGTGATAATGAAGACTGCAGTAATGACTGATGAAAATTCAGCTTTGCCATCACGGGAATAATTTTTTTTTTTTAAATATACTTAAATAGAAAACAGTTATTTTAAATTATAATATTTCACACAATTACTGTATTAACTCTATTTCTAATCAAATAAATATAGCCTTGGTGAGCATTAACATTAAAGGGTTAGTTCGCCCAATAATCAAAATTATGTAATTAATAAATCACCCTCGTGTCGTTCCAAACCCGTAAGACCTCCGTTCATCTTCAGAACACAGTTTAAGATATTTTAGATTTAGTCTGAGAGCTCTCAGTCCCTCCATTGAAACTGTGTGTATGGTCTACTGTCTGTGTCCAGAAAGGTAATAAAAACATCAAAGTACATGTGACATCAGAGGGTCAGTTAAAAATTTTTGAAGCATCGAAAATACATTTTGGTCCAAAAATAGCAAAAACTACGACTTTATTCAGCATTGTCTTCTCTTCCGTGTCTGTTGTGAGAGAGATTACAAAACAAAGCAGTTTGTGATATCCGGTTCGCCAACGAATCATTCGATGTAACCGTATCTTTTTGAACCAGTTCACCAAACCGAACTGAATCGTTTTAAACGGTTCAAGTCTCCAATACGCATTAATCCACAAACGACTCGAGAACGAGTCAGGCTTTTGTTTGTTATCTGGCTCGGCTCGGGTTCATCTTCAGTTCTCTCCACACAGCAGTTCAGTCAGTGTACGGTTTGAGTAAATGAATTACTCCGGGATATTGGTTTGTTGGAACTCGGAGGGAGTGTCAGACACATTAAAAAGTTAACAGCTTAAGTCATTTGTGGATTAATGCGTGTTGGAGACGCGAACCGTTTAAAACGATTCATTTTGATTTGGTGAACTGGTTCAAAAAGATCCGGTTTCATCGAATGATTCGTTTGCGTACCAGATGTATTTTTGATGCTTCACAAAATTTTAACTGACCCTCTGATGTCACATGGACTACTTTGATGATGTTTTTCTTGCCTTTCTGGACATGGACAGTATACCGTACACACAGCTTCAATGGAGGGACTGTGAGCTCTCGGACTAAATCTAAAATATCTTAAACTGTGTTCCGAAGATAAACGGAGGTCTTATTGGTTTGGAACGACATGACGGTGAGTTATTAATGACATAATTTTGATTAATGGGTGAACTAACCCTTTAAACATTAACATTACTGACTTTTGTATATGTTAATTCAGTTATGAAATCTAGTTATTATTTAAAATAAACACAAACAATAGAAACATGATTTATATAAATGTACATTTGTAGTCTTTAAAAAATGCAATGAAAAAAGTGGATGACTAAACAATTAAATATATAGGTGTATCCTTTTTTTTTGCATCCAGTATGCATTATATACTGCACAGTAATAAGCAGCAATCTATTTGTATTCCTTTCAAAACAGCTTCTGTTTTTAAAAGGGCACCCACAGAGACATCTAGCAGATGCTCTCTTTTCATCTTTGGGGCCCCATATTCAGCCCTTGGCACCTGGGGGTGTCAGGGTGGAGGGGGAAAGTGAGAAAAAGCAAGCAGGAGTAGGGGTGTGTGTATTGTGAAAAGGGGTTGTGGGGGTTGGACATATTTTGATGATAATGTGGCACACTTCTTGTATGAAGTGATCCCAGTCTTAGATCTGCACAAAAGGGCTCTGAACCCCACTGGTCCATGTCTATCAGACCATTTATAGGCAGAGGGTGGGTCACAAGCTGGCTGGCCTAGGGCCCAAAGGCACGGAGCCCCAGCGCTCTGCCGTATGGGCCTCCACGTGTCCCTCTGCATGTGGTTTGCATCATTGCTTTTGTTACTAGTTCCCCCATGCATAATTTTTGCAGCCATTATCAAGCATCTAGATTGTGGTAATTCTGGCACATGAAACAATCCTGTTTAAAATTAGCTGATAAGATAAACAGGTTTTACTAAAGCAAATCTGAGTGTGGTTTGTGTGTAGGCCTGTAGCAATACATCTATGAATCTGACAGGGTTTCAAGCTAATGCTGGGTATACTTGCAATTATGTCATCAGTGGGTATGTTAGCACATCAGAGACTAGTTAATGATTTTAAAAAGCTATATCCCAGCAAAAGCTAAACTAGGAGTAATACTTTAACGGCACACATTGCAAACAGCGATTCGCATTACATTTATTAAGCCTCATCTATTGGGAAGGTTTTATTTTTTCATTTTTTTGCTTAGAGAAATCAATAGTATGAGGTTGTATTATGTACAGTAGCAGCTGGAACAAGTGTGATTAGACCTCTCTGTGAGGATTTCCCAGCATCCCACTGGGGCTGTCTGGTGCTAACAATTCTCTATATTGCCCTCTTGTGGTGGGAGGATATATAAACACTGTAGAACAGTGTCCAGATCTGTGTGTGCCTTTATAATTTATCATAACAGGATTCTGTATTTTACTTGAAGGTTACCACAGCCTTGCCCTCTCTATATGGTCTAGTGTAAGTCTAAAGTGGAAAATAAAGCTAAATATTTGTTGGCTCCTACTTTGACTCATTGTCTAATGCAATATCGCCACCTGGTGGTGTGGATGTGAAGTTTCAAAGGTTTAAATCAAAATAATGCAGCTCTGATTTTCTGATGTAATATATCTGGTTTCCTTTGGGAGGAAAGAAGAAAATAATAAAGTAGTTGCTTAATTGTACTGAATGTGTACTGTAATGTTAAGCTGTTCTTGCTGATAACAACATTAATTAAATGAAACATAAGTGCACTTAAAGAGAGTATACTTTCATGACTTTTTCTTAACACACTTATGTACACTTTTAAAAACTTTGTAATAATGTTAAGTTTTAATGTTTTCTTCATGCTCTAAAGAGGAAAATTAACATTTCACATTTGAATGTGATGATTAATATAATCATTTGATACAAAATCACATTGACTTGCTGCCATGTTTTGGGTCATTTGCAGAGGCTGTAAGGCCTGCCAGCAGATCATTGCAGTAGTTCAGTGTTGAAGGGCTTGGATGAGGAGCTGTGCTGCATGGGCCTGAATTTGCTGATTCATTAAAATGAGAATCCACACGTTGTTGAAATGTGGATGGAAACGTTGGTCATCAAAAAGTACTTCCAGGTTCCTTGCGTCCTGTTTGGTGTTAGTGTTGTCAACCCCAGGTGCCCAGTAACATTGTGGTCAACTGATGGGTTTGCCTGCATTTCAAGGAGCGCTGTTTTGCTGCACTATTTCATCCAAGTACAGATGTCTAAGGGGCAAGTAGAGAGAGAAACAAGCTGAGACAGAGTGATCATCAGGTTGAAATAATAGATAAAGCTGTGTATCCCTTGCATATAATTGGTAGGAGAAGTCATGTGCATTTATGATCATTCATACTAAAAATGGAGAAAAGAAGATGTGCAAGCACTGAACCTTGAGGCACCCCATCGACTCAGTCACCTCTCTATAAAACCTTTAAAGATCTATCTTTGAGGTATGTCTGAAGCCACTAAGGTACTGTATGTGTGGTGCCTGAGTCAGAAATTCTGAACATGAGGATCTGGATTTATTCTGTTTTATTATTATTATTATTATTATTATTGTTATTACCTGTGAAATGCACCTGAAATGTAGTGCAACCTTGAGCTGTAGCTTCTTCTTGCCAGCCGAAGGGTTTCATCATGTCAGGATCTCTGCAAGTGACAACTTTTGAAGCAAGCCTTGTTGTCAAGTATATTGTTCTGTAACCCCTTTACGTGCAAACATCGCTGACGGCCCCAGTTTATTATTGTTTCACTTTCACAGCACGTTAAACATCACTCTCTTACTTGATCTGGACAAACTGTGCATCAATTGAAAGTTTAAAGACTCTAGCTTCGATATTTGACCAATATTTTGATAAAATATTGTTGCAGTGACAGTTATTTAGTAATTTATGTACAAGTTACAGGATGGCTGACACAGAGGACTTTAGAGACCTCATACTTTATGAGTGGTGAGATGGATGAGAAGAGAGGAATGTGTTAAGATGAAAGTTGGTATAAATATTGCAAAACATAATTGCATAATTTGATGTTACTCATGAAGTTTGCATGAACTACTATTTAAACTACTATTTTCTATATTTTTTATTTGTATGGCTCAAATTATAATCACCAGTGAATTATGTTAAAATACTATTAAATATTAAACAGTAAATATTATACAATAGTTTTGTTATGCTAAATGTGTCAAACAGTCACCTTGTGTACATTTTAATACATTTGTCCATTATTTAATCTAACTCATCTTAATGGTTAATCAGTGAATCATTTGGTGCATCTATAGATATAGATTCAATAGATATTTAATTTATATGTGAAAGCAATTCATAACCAAATGCACTGAATTATTTTTAAAAGTGATTTATCTAAGATGACAACCACTATTTTGTAAGTGTGTGTGTGTGTGTGTGGTTCAAGTAAACCCTATTTTATGGGGACAAAATGTCCCCACAAAGATGGCAATATCAGAAATCATTGTTCTTTTTTGGGTCCAATGAGAAAAAAAATGCTAGGGAGTAGGGTTAGTGGGTGAGACAGTATAAAACCCATTACTCCTATGAATGTCACCATGTGTGCGTGTGTGTGTGTGTGTGTGTGTGTGTGTGTGTGTGTGTGTGTGTGTGTGTGTACTGTAACCATATGCTGGGGGAAAATTGGTACCCAGAAGTAAGCAAATCTTGACAAATCCTCCCTTTGAGGACATCCTCATTTGTAAAACTGTGTTTGCTATTTGTGAACATACATTTCACAATGATCTTGTGTTTTGAAACAATGAATATGTGGAATGAAAATATGCACAACTACAATGAAATCATGAGATCAGGTTTTTAAAGAATGGCTAGTGGTGTAACAAGTGTGATCAGTTTAAAGTTTTGAAAATGTACACCTTACTTGCAAAAATAGAAAAAAATAGAAAGAAAATAAAACCACTACTACTACCCTAAACCTAAAAAAAAAGGGTGGCTTCCCCTAAACTTACCCTTAAAACAATGAAAACATATTTTGGTAGCACAATCTGATAGGCATCATGTCAGTACGTCACCCGGATGTGAATTCAAACGAACACAGGTCGCAACCATTCAGCCATGCCACTTTCAAGACAAAGGGTATTTTATATGCTATTTTTTTGCACAAAATGCAGAATTAAAATATACTTTCTATGTTAAATTTAATCCGAAATCTACAATATTACAATTAACTTCCTTTAGTGCAGAATGGGGCGATTTTGATAGCATCTGTTAGCATTAGCGTGCGATTAGATCTTGTGGTCTCAAAGAAAGTTCATGTTTGGTTTGAAAATTTTGATGTTATCATTATGCGGTGAAAAAAAGTAGCACAATGATGAATCACCGGCTGGTTACTTTAATAGGTTTCTGGTAAAGTCATCTGACTTAGTTGAACACATTTTAGATCGGATACAGGAAGGAAGACAAGCCCATCAGGACATAGCTAAGTGTAGTCAAATGTAGATGGAATCAGTGGAGGCGTCTGGATACTAGTTAAGCATGAATATTGGGATGCTAAGTTCATTCTTACGAAATGATTTAGTAATTGGAATAAATATTGATTCTAGGAAGTTGTAGCTTTATCAGTACTCAACTGGTCTTCTTTTTTTCCTTTTCAGGTCCCAGTCCAATGTGAAGACATTGATAAAGTACGTAAGTTTGTTGTGGTCTAAAAAAAAAAACAAACAAAAAAAAAAACAATACTTTATAGGCTTAAATGCTGCAAACTATGTATAATTTGTTATAAATCTGCAGATTTCAGTACAGTGTCAGGATGACCGATTCGGGCTGGATGCGGAAGTGGTTTATGATGAAAAATCCTTTCCCTTACAGTGCACTCAATTTGTGACTGGGTCATATCATAGGTAAACCTTTTAAAATGTACCTGAACCAAGGCCATAACCATGTCTTGATTATTTTGTATATATAATAATTTTGAATTCAAATAATATCTTAAAATATGCACACTTTCACTCTTATCTGTATGTCTAATATGTCAAAAATGCTAAATGTATTATGTCATCATATTCAGTTAGGAATTAATCATGTAAATGATACCGTATTTTCAATTCAAAACAGCAAAATGTAAGATTTACATTTAAAAAAGTGACCAGTTTGTATCATTGATCTATCAGTTATTTAACATTTCTATTGTAACAGTTGTTCAAATAGTTTGTCAAAGATGTTACACTACTTCCATATAAACTCAGTCTCTTTCCTTGTTAAAAAATTATGCTTTGTTGCTGGAATTTGTGCATTGTTCTGTGAAGAGTAAACCCTGACTTGATGAGGCAGACGAGCCAACATTTATAATTTAAAACTTTTGTCATCATAACAACAAACACAACAATACACAGCAACAGACAGCAATAATACATGCGCCACATTATACAGATGCTTAGTATTTATTAAGTATAGTGTTTTTAATGATATATTCAAATAAAATTAGTTATTTTCTCCTAAAATCATTTGTAGGGACAGAGTTCCTGGGCAGAATCAGGAAACAGGTGAGTTCATTTAATATTTATAAAAGAGATTCACCCAAAGTCATTATTAACTTACCCTGGTGATGTTCTAATGCTGTTCTTTCTCTTTCGGACTTCCAAAATGAGGAATTCTGAATAATGACCTGCTAATTTCCATTATATGGATGATTTAATGACAGAGTATAACAACCATTCACAAACTTAAGTATACAAAAAAATAAAAATTAAATCACAAATACAGTTACACGCCCGCCTTAAATTCTATCTGTTTTTGAAGTGTTCTGTAGGATTCAGTGAGAAAAACCACTAAAGTTAATTTATTATTTAGTCCAACATGATTTACCTATAGGGCATTAGAATATCACCAGTATTAGGAAGTAATGACTGAATTTTATTTTTTTTATTTTTATAATTTCCATTTGATTCATATTTCATCAACTGCTGGTCAAGTGTGGGATTCATCTGCTGTGAACGGACAAAGCAGTGCAACTGCAGGCTTCTCCATAAATGGAGATGTTTTAGGTACTGAGTCAGACAGCCCAAAATTCACAGATGGTAGAAATTGTCCAAATTATCAAAATGAATATAAAATATTAATTTTTTTTGTATCAAGACTCAAATAGCTATCTGCTTGATCTAGGAGGTATTCCAGGATTCACAGCAGCTGATAGATTGGGAGGCAACGACCATGAGCTGATGAACAGAGATGAATGTTATGAAAAAGAAAAGCATGTGTATCCAAAGGGAAAGAAGAAGAAAACTGAGAGAGGGGTGAACACAGCTTCACCATTAAAGAGGAAAAGAATCCAGTCAACATCTGATCCTTGTGAAATGTGACTTGATTGCAAATATAGCACTTATTTTCCTTTGCTTTAGCATACTGTATTTCAATAAACTTAAATTTAAGATTAACAGTAATTAACAGTAATCTTAAACTATAACTTAATTGCTGTTCTTTCTAAATAAATAATATTTACAGAAGGATAATACAAGCTGTCTTTCATTATTATACATGCATACGACCATCATCTTATCTTAGGGGATCTTCCCCAAAAACTCAAAATTATGTCATCATGTATGTAATTACAAACACATAAGTTTTTGGGTAATCTTCAAAACATAAATTAAGATATTTTATATTCAACTTGAAAGGTTTCTATCTCTCAATTAAAATAAAAAAGTCCAGCTAAGCCAAACTTAAAAATCCAAAAGGGCTATAAAGGTGTTGTAAAACTAATCCAAATGAATCAGCAAGTTTAATCCAAGTCTAGTGAAGAGATACGATTGCCTTATATGATGAACAGATTTAATTTAGGCTTTTATACCCATTTACAAACAACACACAAACATAAACATATCACTTAAAGAACTGGTGCAATATAAAAATTGCAAAGTGCCAGCAAAATATAGAGTCAGCAGTCTGCAAAACAATAAATTTAGCCTTGAAATCAAGTGGAGATGATGAATAACGATAATTCATAATTAGTAAATGAAGTAATATCAGTTGGGGAAGAAAGCTTTCTGTTTTCATTCTGTCTCATCATGCCTGTATTGCTTCCTCTCCCCCCTCAGTTTTGGAATCAACTATTTTTAATCTCTTAACTAACACTCACAATGACCTCTAGTGGTCAGGAGAGAAAACAAATATGTCTACTACAGGGATGTCTACAACATGCTGCCATGTTCTGGATCTTTTGCAGAGGTTTAATCATACTGGTTAGAAGGCATGCAGCATTGCAGCAGTCCAGTTTTGAAAGGCTTGGACAAAGATCTGTGCAACACTACATATTAAGACTGGAAGGGCCTGAATTTCCTAATTTTGTAAAATGTGAACCTACACACTTGCTGTCTTGGGTGGTGTTAGTGTTGTGGACCCTAGTTAGGGAACAAACTACCATTTCACATTGTTTTTATGCTGCATTTACTATAATTTGTCACACAAATATTGCTTCTCACAGAAAGGTGTCACAAAAGGAAATGAAACCACAATCTTCGATAAACATATGACATGTCTCAGTATGAGTGTGTAAAAAAATGCAAGCCACGTGAAAACAACAGGTCGGGAGATGAGAGTTCAGCCATGACAAGTGGAAGAGAAAGGGTATTTAATATGCAATTTTATATGCCAACAAATGCAAAATGAGAAGATATTTTATATTTAAAGTTAAAACTGAAACCTACAATATTACAACGATTAACTTCCTTTATTGCCAAATGGTGTATTGATGGATTTTGACTATGTGAAAATGTGTTAGCATTAGCCTGTGGCTAGGTCTTGTGGACAGGGCGGAAGTTTGTGTTTTGGTTTTAAAAACCTGATGCTATTATCATATTGAGGACAGTGGTGAAAAAGAGGAACAATTTTAATACTTGTTTAGGTTTCTGTTCAAGTTCTTTTGCGTAATCAAATGTTTTAGATGGAATGGATGACCAAATGCAAGTCAGATATAAACGGAAACATTAGGGTCTTCTGGATTGTTTAGGAAATGTTTAGTAATTGGAATAATTATTCAGTCTAATAATATTTTGCTGTGTAAGTTCTCCACTGGTTTGCTTTTTGAAACTTTCTTTCTTTCTTTTCAGGTCCCAGTCCAATGTGAAGACACTGTACGCTTGTTTTGGTTTATTAAAATGTAGAATAAAATATCTGCTTAAACACCTGCAAACTATAATGTGTTGAAACTCGTTGCAGATTTCATCTCAGTGTCTGGATGACCAGTTCGGGTTGGATGCTGAAGTGGTTTATGATGACGAATCCTTTCCCTTACGGAGGTGCACTCCATTTGAGGCTGGATCACATCATGGGTAAACCTTTTGTAATTGATCTAATACATGTTATATTACACAGATATCCAGTTTGTAGCCTTTTGATTTTTTTGTAAATGTTCAAGCTAAATTAGTTATTTTATAATTATAGGGGACAAGTTCCTGAGCAGAATCAGAATACTGGTAGGTACATAATTTCACACTTGTTTGATTGAAGGGTTTGCTCACCCAAAAATGAATATTAAGTCATTATTTACTCAATGGTGTTGTTCTAATTCTGTGTCTATAGGGTTTCACAAGAAAAACTAGAAAAGTCATTTATTATTTACTATTTAAGAACACCTCAGCTTTTAGGTTACTATGTGCTCGTTTCTGAGATTGTGTGTAAGCAACCAGCCATTCACACATACAAGAATTCACTTTGCACACTATGATGCCAGCATTGCTCACACACAATCTCAAGAACTGGCACAGAATAACGGCCGAGCTCAACACATGGACTACATAATTAATGACCTTTTATGGTTTTCCTTACCAAGTCCTACAGTATGCGTATAGAACACACAAAGCACATCTCATTGTATCATTATGTGATACTTTTTTTTCAATCTTTTTGTAAGTTTGACACTGATCACTATACACTAAGAGATATTCAGAATTTCTTATTTAGGAGTCTGAAGTAGCAAGCTCATTCATACCAGTTGAAATGCTGCAATTCATTAGTATTTCTAGAAATTACTATTTACACTTAAAGGTATACTCCACCCCAAAAGGAAAAATTGTGTCATTAATCACTTACCCCCATGTTGTTCCAAACCTGTAATGGCTTTGTTCGACTTTGGAACACAATTAAAAATATTTTTGATGAAAACTCGGAGGTTTATGACTGTCCCATTGACTGCCGAGTAAATAGCAATGTCAAGGTACAGAAAAGTATGAAAGACACCATCAGAACAGTCCATCTGCCATCAGTGTTTCAACCGTAATGTTGTGAAGCGACGAGAATACTTTTTGAACAAGAAGAAAACAAAAATAATGACTTCATTCAACAATTTATCTCCTCTGAATAAAGTCCTCGGATAAGTGATTATCATTTAGTGGTGGAGTAACCCTTTAATACATGCTATAAAACCATTAATTCAATTCATGCTAATGCATTAACTACTGTTATCAGATTGTAAAGTGTTACCATCATAATGACTCTTCAATGCATCCAAATATTTTACTGTATAATACTGTGTGTATGTGTTTCTATCCGTTCCATATTTTCTAAGCTGCTGGTCAAGTGCAGGAGTCATTTGCTGTGAATGGACAAATAAGTGCAAATGCAGGCTTCTCCACAACCACAGATGCTTTGGGGGCTGACAGCGTAACATTTCCAGATGGTTAGAAATGTCTAAAAACTCAGAATAATCAAAATGCAATATTCTTTTTTTTCCAACTTGATATTGTTTGTATCTAGGCTCTATAACAAAAAGGCTGCTTTTTGATGTAGGGGTGTCTCCTGGATTCATAGCACCTGATGGCATGGGAGGCAACAGCAATGAACTGATGAACAGTGATGAACATTATGAAGAAAAGCAAGTACAAAAGGAAAAGAAGAAAGGAAAGAAGAAAAAAGTAAGAAGAGAGGGGAGAACAGCCCCACCATTAAAGAGGAATAGCATCTAGTCGGCATCTGATTATTGACTTATGAAATGTGATTTTTTTTCATAAGATAAATAACACTTGTCTTCTGTTTATGTAGCTCAGAGATAGGCAATGTCAGTCCTGAAGTGCCGCTGTCCTACATAGTTTAGCTCTAACCCTAATCAAACACACATGAACAAGCCAATCAAGGTCTTCGGGATTACTAAGGAAACGGACAAGTGAGTTTTTTTTTTCAGGGTTGGAGCTAAACTGCAGGACATCGGCTCTCCTGGACTGACATTGCCTGTAGAGCATATACTCTATTTCTGTAAGCTTAAAGGGACAGTTTCCCCAAAAATGAAAATTCTTTAATTAAATACTCACCATCAAGCCATTCCAAATTCAATCATCTCTAGAACACAAATTAATATAATTTAGATTTAGATTTTTCTCTGAAACTCGATTTACAGCAATGGTAACAGTCAAGGCACAGAAAGGTGTAGTAAGAACTAGGGGTGTAACGGTACGCAAAAATCACGGGTTCGGTACGTACCTGGGATTTAAAGTCACGGTTCAGTTCATTTTCGGTACAGTAAGGGAAAGAAATGCAAACATTAAACTGCAGGTTGTTTATTACTATAAACTTTTTTTTTTTAATTTGTTTACACTTTTTTTTAATACTTTTTAATAAAATATATATAAAATAAAAAAGAATAGGAAATAAAATACTGCTGCAAAGTTCTCCACTAAATAAAATACTCTCAGTCTCAAACCAATATCATATAATAAAATATAATGAAAAATAAAAAACTATGATTACAGAGCAGCATTACCAATCCAAGCTTGTAGGCATCAACGGTTTCCATTTTTAGACCTCCTCAGATTTCGTTATTGCATTGGACCGATCGGAATTAAGAGCAAAGGTCTGTTGAATTACAATTGTTTTTTTTCCTAGCTGTAGTGATGTTTACACTCGCGTGATGCCTTTTGAAAACCTTAGGCTGGTGACACACTGGCATATTGCATCTGTCAAACATAGTCTATTTTGCCGTCAATATTGTTGACGGTGTCCTTTATCAGTAGGCTTTATATTTATGATCGACATGAAGCATAGATATTGCTATCGTGAAGACAAGATCCTGGTCTGTCGGCGGTCTCCCTCTATGTCACCTGTAGCAGCAGCAGCGCGCCAGCGCCGCGTCAGGCACGATTCTGGGTGGGCACGATTCAGGGCGGGATTTGCGCTGAACGCGGAGACTTCCGCCACTTAATATGTTCGTTTGGAAACACAAAAATTTACCTATGTTCCGCAATCAAAATATTGCATTCGGTCATTCAGTACATACGTTCACCGTACCGAAAGCCCTGTACCGAAATGGTCTGGTACGAATACACGTACCGTTACACCCCTAGTAAGAACATCGTTAAAATAGTCAATGTGTTATCAGTGGTTCAACCGTAATTTTACTAAGCTACGAGAATACTTTCTGCATAGACTAATCAACAATTCTTCCCCTTCGTGTGACCCTAGGCTCCATTATATAGAGTAAAACAGTGTACATATCTTTCTGTGCCTGGGAACATTTCAGTTACATTGCTGTTTATGAAGGGTTGGAAAGCTCTCGGATTTCATCAAAAATTTCTTAATTTGTGTTCCGAAGATGAACGAAGCTCTTACAGGTTTGGATCGACATGTAGGTGAGTAAATAATGACAGAATTTTCACTTTTGGGTGATCTATCCCTATAAATAATCCATGAAATCTTTATAAACTTCTATAACTCTAACTCTCTGTACTGCTTTATAAACCTCTTTATAAACTATAACTCTAACTTTCTGTACTTTGTACTCTTAAAATAAATATTTCTTACAAAATGACAATACAAGGTGTCATTCATTATTGTAAATGTAAAAGATTTATTTTCAATACTGGTGCTAGCCTTCGAAAATAAAGTCCACTATTAGTACCAGCTTGTTATCTTTACAGAAAATGCGCTCTGTTTAAAAGTCAGTCATCTGATTGTAGTAGCATAACAAATTCGCGTTTATGAATTACAGAGAAGGGGAGCAAGCAAAATAAAAATAATGACATAGGTGGTCTCATTGTGCCATCGCGTGCTATTACAAACTTTATAAGTCCCACTTGTGATTATGAGCTCTGCAAATTCAAACAGTTAACTACATATTGGTTTCATATGCAACTTTTAGATACAACATTCCTATTTACAATGATACATACTTTTGTCTGGAGCTGACATTCACGCATGAAGCATTGGTATTGATCCCTAAACATATAGGGGACTTTACTGATTTTTTTTTTTTTTTCAAATTTTTTCTTCAAAAATGAAATTCAACAATTCACAGTGTCCTCGAAGCTCAGATGGAGGGAGTCTATGAAGACTCCTATGTTCATTGGTGCATCCCAAAACACAACACTTCTAATGCCTCTTTGGCACTGACATTGTAGATTGAGACATGAGGTTGTGCCACACAGCAGTGAATACACATTTATGCTGCAGTGCCGGGGGAGCATATGGGGGTCCGATGCCTTGCTCAAGGGCACCTAAGTCAAGGTATTGCCGGCCCGAGATTCAAAGCCACAACCCTAGGGTTAGGAGTCAAACTCTCTAACCACTAGGCCATAACTTTCCCTTGAACTGTGTTCAACTGTGTTCAAACACCTTATAAAAGTGATTTTTGCTTAATAAGTCCCCCTTTAAATCACACCTGATAAATTTCTGTCCCTCCAATGAATGTCCAGGTAACCAAAACATAAAAATATCCAAAAAGGTTATAAAGGTGTCATAAAATGAAACCATATGAATCAGGCGGTTTAAATCTAGTGAAAATGAATAATCGCTTTATATGACGAACAGATTTAATTTAGGATTTTATTCCTATATACTCAGTGTTGTAAAATACTTGAGTAATATTACTTGTATACTTCACTTAAGTATTATTTTGGGGGATTTGTACTTCATTCAAGTATGATTTAAACTGGTTACTTGTACTATCACTCGATTAATGACCTCTAGTGGTCAGGAGAGAAAACAAATAAGTCTACTATAGATCAAGCATTACAAGTTTCTGCAAACACATTTGCAGTCCTACAATATGTTTTGCTTAAGACCACATGCATTGGCTTCTTAACAGTTTTTCCAAACATCAGCTGTCACAATGTTTTTGGTTTGTGTTGGATTTGAAGAGATTGGTTTTTGCTCCAAATGATGTACACCTCTGCTGTGAGGACATAACTGAAGATATGAAGACATTTTTGGTGTACTACCAGAATTGCGCATGGATTTTAAATAGTTTCCAGAAAAGTTGTTTCCCCCCAAAAAAAACAGAACTGATAATTTGGCTGATATGTGGAAATGTTGTGCACAAGATCTCTTAAGTTTGAGAAACCTGATTTCAGAAGCTGTTTGGCATTCAAATCAAAGTGAAACTAAATAAAAGAACAAAGATAGTAAATCTCACTCCATGTTACACTAATTAAAGTTTTGAAAACATTATTTAATGATTATAGATCTGTATTTTCAGAAATTATACAAGAATATCTGTAATAAAGAAGAAATATCTATAAATGAGCAAAGATCTGCAAGGAGTGTGTTACAGATAATAACAGTTCAGCTGTAAGGACTTCATAACCAAAACCATAAATGCAAAACATTTTTTCCCAGAGCAACAAACAGGAACTGTAAGAGTCCCAGCCTTTTTATTTGCATCAGCTTCAGTTAAAACCATTTGATGTTTGCAGAAGTGACAGACAAACGGCTGAAGGAGGACTGGGAATATTTCAAGCAGCACTATCTATTTCGCGCTGGTCGATATAAAGAGTTAAATTTAAAGCTGGCTGACAGAGTACATATTTTTTCTTGTATGTCAGAAAGGATGTGTCCATAATTTCAACATAAAGGGAGGAACCGAGAAGACCAGCACAGAACAAACAACTATCATGAATGGACATCATTTAAGTGAACTTCATAAAAGCGAGTGTGCTTTTTACAAGTTCACAAGAGAAAAACTAATTCTGTTATGTACAGGTAAACTAAACTTTTAAACAGAAATGGAAGACTGTCCAGATCCAGCTACAGAAGGAGAACTTCTTGAAATACGGCGTGACACAGAAGGTTGGAGAAAACTCAAATACTTTGTTTTGAATTTTGTTTCAATTAATTATAGTTTTATTGGAATATGAGAAGATTATGTGGATTTTCTGTTGTAAAACAAAAAGTTAAATTTGGCCGCCCCAATATGTATGACGTAATGTCCGTAAAGCTTACTTTCGGATAGCGACAAGATGGCGTTTGCAAGTGAAGACGTAAAGGTAACATTTTAATACAGCCATGAAGTCCTAAAAGTTTCTGTACTGCAGCTTCTAGGGACATTTTTGTGTGTTCAAGTCAAGATGAAAGTCATATTGCATTAAATATCAAGTAGCGGTTTGTGTCAGTCGTGAGAAATGTATCAGTCATCTCTTAGTCATTCTGGATTCACAAAACCACCGTTATGACTGGAGATACACTCTACTGACCACCTAGACCACCAAAATGCTAGTGCTAAATTATTATTGATAACTGTTAAACCTTAAAAAGATTATTGCATTTGGTTAATTTCTCTTTTTTTAAGTCTGTAGTAAATTATCCAACTGTACATATTTCAAAACGTAGCATTAGCAATGGATTGTGGAACGGAACAAAAGAAAGGGGTGCCCAAGGTGCGGGTGACTGGTGGTTTGGGGTGTGGTTGGCATTATAATGCCTTTTAGTCGTATCAAATGTACTATACAGAGTCTGTAAGATTGTATATGTTACATACTAGTCTAAATTTTCAATAGTATTTGTTAGATGCCAGATGTATTATGTATTTTAAGCTTTGACTCTGGATAAATGTTTGCAGGCAAAATCCATTCATTCCAATAAGCATCCACGCAAAAGCTAGTTTTGTGCAGATTTCACCATGGATTCATGTGATTCATGTGAATTTGCTGTGCTGACCAACAGCAAACTGTTTTTTAAGTTGCTTCTGTGTGATCTGTGCATCATACTGTTCATTTAATGAAATATTTCAGCTTTTTCATTAGCTATTGCTGGTCACAGTTACACAGTTATTACATAAGTACTATGTGTTTTATTAAAGGTTTCTGAACCATGTCAAGATAATCCGTATGGATTTAATGGTGTGGTTGTGTTTGGAGATGAAACCTATAGCATGACTCCAGGAATTATCCCAGATATGACTGGCTACAATCAATACCTTACTAGGTAAGTCTGTAAAATTAAATGAAAGAAATGAATGTGATGCAGGCTACACTACTGACCACCATAGTACCATCATGCACTGCAAACAATTTACTCATTTACTCATCAAGGTTTTTTTTTTTTCTTCATCAGAACAGATTTTAAGAAATTAACCATTACATCACTTGCTCACAAGTGGATCCTCTGAAGTGAATGGGTGCCGTCAGAATGAGCAATGTTATGAATAGAAGACACATATTTTAGCAGAAAGCAGTTTGAAGATAAAAATATCTTGATGGATAGGTTTCTTACATACACACAGCTTTTCACTTCATAAAACATGAACTGATGTCCTAGAGTCGTGTGGATTGTTGTGATGTTTTTATCAGCTGTTGGACTGACGGTACCCATTCAATGCAGAGGATCCATTTGTGAGCACATTATGTAACGCAAAAAAACTCATCTACATCTTGGATGACCTGAGAGTGAAAACATCTTCAGCAAATTTTCATTTTTGGATGAACTATTCCTTTACAGGCTAGAAAGCTTAGTTTGCAGTCTAAGTTAATTGCTAATTATTTGTTTTCTTAACATTTGTTTTCCACAGAATGTTTTTTTTTTTTTACATTGAACTTATTTTTTACTCTTTGCAACAGATGTGGAAATGGCTTCATTGCTGGAGCCATTAATGCAGACCATCAGAATAATGGTACAATGTTCATTTATTTATTTATTCTTTTTCTATTGACTTGAGAAACACCATTTAATGAACTCTTAGAAGTGTCCTTTCAAGTGTATGTCTATTCACTATTTATTGTAATGAACACTTTAAAAACCACATTATCTTCTCTAAATCAGCTCAAGCATCTCGTCAAACGCTGTCAGTGAATCTAACGGTTACTGTGTCTGCTATATCGCCCCCAATGAACACTCACGACCAACCAGGAGGTCGTCACATGGACCCACCTTTTACTGATGGTGAGACATTAGATGTATTAGTATTTCAGCAAAGTGATATAAGATTTAGGATTACCAAATGCAAACCTACTGTAGTATGGCACATTATGAAACAAACGCACTGATTGGTTCTCCTGGTTGCTGCAGGTGACGTGTTACACTCCGTTTATGGATGGGGAGGGAACATGTCTCAGCTTTGGGACAGAGATGAACAACACGATGAAGAGGAGAACAATGTACGTCTGAAGATGAAGAAGGAAAAGCTGGAAGAAGGAGGAAAAAATCCCGTCATGCTGGTCATTAGAGGGGCTAAAGATCTGACCAGCATGTGTCAGATCAAACATTAAAAATAATATTCATAGTATTTTCATTATTTTGTACTTTTTGCTTTACTAATTTTAAGATGCGGTCACAGTTACCATTTTGCTAATTTGTGCAGACAAAGTGCAGTCATTTCAATGGAAATTTACACAGAAGTTTACCCAAGCAGATTTTACACTGGGTTCAAGTTGGTCAAGCAAATTCACTGCTTGGTTTGAAAGTGACTCCTGAGTTGTGCTTCAAACAGCACTAAACTGATGAAAATCTTTGTGACCGCAACTTTATTGCATGTTCACTAACAAAATAAGTTTGTTGTGTGTTTATTAACAAAATAAGTGCGTGTTCCCTAAAAAAAAAAAAAGTTTATTGTGTTTACTGATAAAATAAGCTGCTTTTATATGCTACTAAATTAATCCAAAACTGCAGTATTAAAAGGATAATTCACCCAAAAATAAAAATTACCCCATTATTTACTCATCCAGTGTATTTGCCTTTCTTCTTTCAATGTCTTCCAAGCTTTATAATGGGAGTTAATGGGGGTCAAGACTTTAAAGCAAAATAAAGTGCATCCATCCAACATAAAAAAGTGCTCAACACAATGTGTTTGTGTAAGAAAAATATCATCTGTCTCATCTGTCATCTCAAGCTTCTGTTAAGTGTTGTGCATGTGTTCACAAGAGAGTGACGTCCAGCAGATGACGTAGGCGTAGCGTAAGCTCTGGTTGGGGCTGTCCACACCAAGAATGATAACTATATCAATGACTACAAGTTTTATGAGAATAGAGAAAATCATACCACAACTTTAACAATAACAACACAGAAGAACAATATCATTAAAATCACCTTCAGGACAATTTTTTGTTCAATAGGTTGTGGGCACTATAGCTGTAGTAGAACTGGTAAGTGGACCATCCAAGAACTTTTGGGATTCTCAATTTAACAATACAATTTGGGAGACATTCATTCTAATTCAGAATTTGATTTAAGACAGTATGTAAATGGAGATTACAGTATCCAGCAACAGTAATGGTTATCTTTATAGCAAATCTTCTTGGTGTGACCGGGCCTTTAGTAGGAATGGGCATTTATAGCGTTTAAAAATGGTAGTATCATCAAGGCAAACTATTATTGGATTAATTTAGCATTTTTGTTCATTGAATTTGAGGATTATTCATTATCACTTTTGGTGTATTATCACTTTATCAATACTGTCACGATCATTAGCTGGAGTGCCCATGAGCTTCCGTAGAGGGCACTCCACTCAGGACTCATTCTGAACTCCATTTCCCATCCTGCCACATTCCTCTGATGTACTGTAGCATATACTCTATTTCTGTAAACTTAAAGGGACATTTTCCCCAAAAATGAAAATTCTTTCATTAAATAATCACCATCAAGCCATTCCAAATTCAATCATCTCCAGAACACAAATTAATATCATTTTGATTTAGATTTTTCTCTGAAACTCGATTTACAGCAATGGTAACAGTCAAGGCACAGAACATCGTTAAAATAGTCAGTGTGTTATCAGTGGTTCAACCGTAATTTTACTAAGCTACGAGAATACTTTCTGCATAGACTAATCAACAATTCTTCCCCTTCGTGTGACCCTAGGCTCCATTATATAGAGTAAAACAGTGTACATATCTTTCTGTGCCTGGGAACATTTCAGTTACATTGCTGTTTATGAAGTGTTGGAAAGCTCCTGGATTTCATAAGAATACACAGATTCATTAACAGAGGTTGTATGAGTTATTGTCTGTCATATTCATTTTAGACCTCCCATTCAATTGTATTAAACTAAGAGAGATGTTCTGTTTTTCTAAAATTCTTAATTTGTGTTCATCTGATAAATGAAAAGTCAAATATTGGATGTCATGAGGGTGGAAAGAATTAAGTTTCCTTTAAATCTCTTTCCCTGTATTTGTGTGTGTGTGTTCCATTGTGCAGAATTTGAAATGTTGTTGTTGGACTACATGTATGTGTTTGACCTTTGCATTTTGTTTCGTTTTCTCCCTTTAACAAAACTACTGTATATCTGTTCAGTACTTCTACTTTTTAAATACTCGAGTACATTTAAAGTTGTACTTTTTTCTAACTTTAACTCAAATTGTACCTGTACTTGTACTTTTAAGTAAGTAAAATTTTCACTAAGTTTCTGTGCTTTCACTTGAGTCAAATTGTTGAGTATTTTTTACACACAAACTTCTCTTCACAAGACATGAAAGTGAGTAAATGATGACAGTGTGACATTTTTGGGTGAACTATGACTTCAAAAATTGACACAGTACCATACAAAGTGCCAGCAAAACAATGAGCAGCGAATACTGAATGAAACTGGGAAAGAAAGCTTTCTGTTTTCATTCAGGGTCATCATGTCTGTGCTTCCTCTCTCCTCTCAGCTCTGGAGTCCGCATTTTTTTGCCTCCCAGCTAACTCTCACAATGACCTCTAGTGGACAGGAGAGAAAACAAATAAGTCTACTATAGATCAAGCATTACAAGTTTCTGCAAACACATTTGCAGTCCTACAATATGTTTTGCTTAAGACCACATGCATTGGCTTCTAAACAGTTTTTCCAAACATCAGCTGTCACAATGTTTTTGGTTTGTGTTGGATTTGAAGAGTTCAGTTTTGGCTCCAAATAATGTACACCTCTGCTGTGAGGACATAACTGAAGATATGAAGACATTTTTGGTGTACTACCAAAATTAGAATTCAAATGTATTTATTCTAAGTAAAATCAAAACTTATTAAATTTATATTACATTTGGTGCGTTCAAAATGCGCATAGATTTTAAATAGTTTCCAGAAAAGTTGTTTCCCCCCAAAAAACAGAAGTGATAATTTGGCTGATATGTGGAAATGTTGTACACAAGATCTCTTAAGTTTGAGAAACCTGATTTCAGAAGCTGTTTGGCATTCAAATCAAAGTGTAACTAAATAAAAGAACAAAGATAGTAAATCTCACTCCATGTTACACTAATTAAAGTTTTGAAAACATTATTTAATGATTATAGATCTGTATTTTCAGAAATTATACAAGAATATCTGTAATAAAGAAGAAATATCTATAAATGAGCAAAGATCTGCAAGGAGTGTGTTACAGATAATAGCAGTTCAGCTGTAAGGACTTCATAACCAAAACCATAAATGCAAAACATTTTTTCCCAGAGCAACAAACAGGAACTGTAAGAGTCCCAGCCTTTTTATTTGCATCAGCTTCAGTTAAAACCATTTGATGTTTGCAGAAGTGACAGACAAACGGCTGAAGGAGGACTGGGAATATTTCAAGCAGCACTATCTATTTCGCGCTGGTCGATATAAAGAGTTAAATTTAAAGCTGGCTGACAGAGTACATATTTTTTCTTGTATGTCAGAAAGGATGTGTCCATAATTTCGACATAAAGGGAGGAACAGAGAAGACCAGCACAGAACAAACAACTATCATGAATGGACATCATTTAAGTGAACTTCATAAAAGCGAGTGTGCTTTTTACAAGTTCACAAGAGAAAAACTAATTCTGTTATGTACAGGTAAACTAAACTTTTAAACAGAAATGGAAGACTGTCCAGATCCAGCTACAGAAGGAGAACTTCTTGAAATACGGCGTGACACAGAAGGTTGGAGAAAACTCAAATACTTTGTTTTGAATTTTGTTTCAATTAATTATAGTTTTATTGGAATATGAGAAGATTATGTGGATTTTCTGTTGTAAAACAAAAAGTTAAATTTGGCCGCCCCAATATGTATGACGTAATGTCCGTAAAGCTTACTTTCGGATAGCGACAAGATGGCGTTTGCAAGTGAAGACGTAAAGGTAACATTTTAATACAGCCATGAAGTCCTAAAAGTTTCTGTACTGCAGCTTCTAGGGACATTTTTGTGTGTTCAAGTCAAGATGAAAGTCATATTGCATTAAATATCAAGTAGCGGTTTGTGTCAGTCGTGAGAAATGTATCAGTCATCTCTTAGTCATTCTGGATTCACAAAACCACCGTTATGACTGGAGATACACTCTACTGACCACCTAGACCACCAAAATGCTAGTGCTAAATTATTATTGATAACTGTTAAACCTTAAAAAGATTATTGCATTTGGTTAATTTCTCTTTTTTTAAGTCTGTAGTAAATTATCCAACTGTACATATTTCAAAACGTAGCATTAGCAATGGATTGTGGAACGGAACAAAAGAAAGGGGTGCCCAAGGTGCGGGTGACTGGTGGTTTGGGGTGTGGTTGGCATTATAATGCCTTTTAGTCGTATCAAATGTACTATACAGAGTCTGTAAGATTGTATATGTTACATACTAGTCTAAATTTTCAATAGTATTTGTTAGATGCCAGATGTATTATGTATTTTAAGCTTTGACTCTGGATAAATGTTTGCAGGCAAAATCCATTCATTCCAATAAGCATCCACGCAAAAGCTAGTTTTGTGCAGATTTCACCATGGATTCAAGTTAGTCATGTGAATTTGCTGTGCTGACCAACAGCAAACTGTTTTTTAAGTTGCTTCTGTGTGATCTGTGCATCATACTGTTCATTTAATGAAATATTTCAGCTTTTTCATTAGCTATTGCTGGTCACAGTTACACAGTTATTACATAAGTACTATGTGTTTTATTAAAGGTTTCCGAACCATGTCAAGATAATCCGTATGGATTTAATGGTGTGGTTGTGTTTGGAGATGAAACCTATAGCATGACTCCAGGAATTATCCCAGATATGACTGGCTACAATCAATACCTTACTAGGTAAGTCTGTAAAATTAAATGAAAGAAATGAATCTGATGCAGGCTACACTACTGACCACCATAGTACCATCATGCACTGCAAACAATTTACTCATTTACTCATCAAGGTTTTTTTTTTTTTCTTCATCAGAACAGATTTTAAGAAATTAACCATTACATCACTTGCTCACAAGTGGATCCTCTGAAGTGAATGGGTGCCGTCAGAATGAGCAATGTTATGAATAGAAGACACATATTTTAGCAGAAAGCAGTTTGAAGATAAAAATATCTTGATGGATAGGTTTCTTACATACACACAGCTTTTCACTTCATAAAACATGAACTGATGTCCTAGAGTCGTGTGGATTGTTGTGATGTTTTTATCAGCTGTTGGACTGACGGTACCCATTCAATGCAGAGGATCCATTTGTGAGCACATTATGTAACGCAAAAAAACTCATCTACATCTTGGATGACCTGAGAGTGAAAACATCTTCAGCAAATTTTCATTTTTGGATGAACTATTCCTTTACAGGCTAGAAAGCTTAGTTTGCAGTCTAAGTTAATTGCTAATTATTTGTTTTCTTAACATTTGTTTTCCACAGAATGTTTTTTTTTTTTTTACATTGAACTTATTTTTTACTCTTTGCAACAGATGTGGAAATGGCTTCATTGCTGGAGCCATTAATGCAGACCATCAGAATAATGGTACAATGTTCATTTATTTATTTATTCTTTTTCTATTGACTTGAGAAACACCATTTAATGAACTCTTAGAAGTGTCCTTTCAAGTGTATGTCTATTCACTATTTATTGTAATGAACACTTTAAAAACCACATTATCTTCTCTAAATCAGCTCAAGCATCTCGTCAAACGCTGTCAGTGAATCTAACGGTTACTGTGTCTGCTATATCACCCCCAATGAACACTCACGACCAACCAGGAGGTCGTCACATGGACCCACCTTTTACTGATGGTGAGACATTAGATGTATTAGTATTTCAGCAAAGTGATATAAGATTTAGGATTACCAAATGCAAACCTACTGTAGTATGGCACATTATGAAACAAACGCACTGATTGGTTCTCCTGGTTGCTGCAGGTGACGTGTTACACTCCGTTTATGGATGGGGAGGGAACATGTCTCAGCTTTGGGACAGAGATGAACAACACGATGAAGAGGAGAACAATGTACGTCTGAAGATGAAGAAGGAAAAAGCTGGAAGAAGGAGGAAAAAATCCCGTCATGCTGGTCATTAGAGGGGCTAAAGATCTGACCAGCATGTGTCAGATCAAACATTAAAAATAATATTCATAGTATTTTCATTATTTTGTACTTTTTGCTTTACTAATTTTAAGATGCGGTCACAGTTACCATTTTGCTAATTTGTGCAGACAAAGTGCAGTCATTTCAATGGAAATTTACACAGAAGTTTACCCAAGCAGATTTTACACTGGGTTCAAGTTGGTCAAGCAAATTCACTGCTTGGTTTGAAAGTGACTCCTGAGTTGTGCTTCAAACAGCACTAAACTGATGAAAATCTTTGTGACCGCAACTTTATTGCATGTTCACTAACAAAATAAGTTTGTTGTGTGTTTATTAACAAAATAAGTGCGTGTTCCCTAAAAAAAAAAAAAGTTTATTGTGTTTACTGATAAAATAAGCTGCTTTTATATGCTACTAAATTAATCCAAAACTGCAGTATTAAAAGGATAATTCACCCAAAAATAAAAATTACCCCATTATTTACTCATCCAGTGTATTTGCCTTTCTTCTTTCAATGTCTTCCAAGCTTTATAATGGGAGTTAATGGGGGTCAAGACTTTAAAGCAAAATAAAGTGCATCCATCCAACATAAAAAAGTGCTCAACACAATGTGTTTGTGTAAGAAAAATATCATCTGTCTCATCTGTCATCTCAAGCTTCTGTTAAGTGTTGTGCATGTGTTCACAAGAGAGTGACGTCCAGCAGATGACGTAGGCGTAGCGTAAGCTCTGGTTGGGGCTGTCCACACCAAGAATGATAACTATATCAATGACTACAAGTTTTATGAGAATAGAGAAAATCATACCACAACTTTAACAATAACAACACAGAAGAACAATATCATTAAAATCACCTTCAGGACAATTTTTTGTTCAATAGGTTGTGGGCACTATAGCTGTAGTAGAACTGGTAAGTGGACCATCCAAGAACTTTTGGGATTCTCAATTTAACAATACAATTTGGGAGACATTCATTCTAATTCAGAATTTGATTTAAGACAGTATGTAAATGGAGATTACAGTATCCAGCAACAGTAATGGTTATCTTTATAGCAAATCTTCTTGGTGTGACCGGGCCTTTAGTAGGAATGGGCATTTATAGCGTTTAAAAATGGTAGTATCATCAAGGCAAACTATTATTGGATTAATTTAGCATTTTTGTTCATTGAATTTGAGGATTATTCATTATCACTTTTGGTGTATTATCACTTTATCAATACTGTCACGATCATTAGCTGGAGTGCCCATGAGCTTCCGTAGAGGGCACTCCACTCAGGACTCATTCTGAACTCCATTTCCCATCCTGCCACATTCCTCTGATGTACTGTAGCATATACTCTATTTCTGTAAACTTAAAGGGACATTTTCCCCAAAAATGAAAATTCTTTCATTAAATAATCACCATCAAGCCATTCCAAATTCAATCATCTCCAGAACACAAATTAATATCATTTTGATTTAGATTTTTCTCTGAAACTCGATTTACAGCAATGGTAACAGTCAAGGCACAGAACATCGTTAAAATAGTCAGTGTGTTATCAGTGGTTCAACCGTAATTTTACTAAGCTACGAGAATACTTTCTGCATAGACTAATCAACAATTCTTCCCCTTCGTGTGACCCTAGGCTCCATTATATAGAGTAAAACAGTGTACATATCTTTCTGTGCCTGGGAACATTTCAGTTACATTGCTGTTTATGAAGTGTTGGAAAGCTCCTGGATTTCATAAGAATACACAGATTCATTAACAGAGGTTGTATGAGTTATTGTCTGTCATATTCATTTTAGACCTCCCATTCAATTGTATTAAACTAAGAGAGATGTTCTGTTTTTCTAAAATTCTTAATTTGTGTTCATCTGATAAATGAAAAGTCAAATATTGGATGTCATGAGGGTGGAAAGAATTAAGTTTCCTTTAAATCTCTTTCCCTGTATTTGTGTGTGTGTGTTCCATTGTGCAGAATTTGAAATGTTGTTGTTGGACTACATGTATGTGTTTGACCTTTGCATTTTGTTTCGTTTTCTCCCTTTAACAAAACTACTGTATATCTGTTCAGTACTTCTACTTTTTAAATACTCGAGTACATTTAAAGTTGTACTTTTTTCTAACTTTAACTCAAATTGTACCTGTACTTGTACTTTTAAGTAAGTAAAATTTTCACTAAGTTTCTGTGCTTTCACTTGAGTCAAATTGTTGAGTATTTTTTACACACAAACTTCTCTTCACAAGACATGAAAGTGAGTAAATGATGACAGTGTGACATTTTTGGGTGAACTATGACTTCAAAAATTGACACAGTACCATACAAAGTGCCAGCAAAACAATGAGCAGCGAATACTGAATGAAACTGGGAAAGAAAGCTTTCTGTTTTCATTCAGGGTCATCATGTCTGTGCTTCCTCTCTCCTCTCAGCTCTGGAGTCCGCATTTTTTTGCCTCCCAGCTAACTCTCACAATGACCTCTAGTGGACAGGAGAGAAAACAAATAAGTCTACTATAGATCAAGCATTACAAGTTTCTGCAAACACATTTGCAGTCCTACAATATGTTTTGCTTAAGACCACATGCATTGGCTTCTAAACAGTTTTTCCAAACATCAGCTGTCACAATGTTTTTGGTTTGTGTTGGATTTGAAGAGTTCAGTTTTGGCTCCAAATAATGTACACCTCTGCTGTGAGGACATAACTGAAGATATGAAGACATTTTTGGTGTACTACCAAAATTAGAATTCAAATGTATTTATTCTAAGTAAAATCAAAACTTATTAAATTTATATTACATTTGGTGCGTTCAAAATGCGCATAGATTTTAAATAGTTTCCAGAAAAGTTGTTTCCCCCCAAAAAACAGAAGTGATAATTTGGCTGATATGTGGAAATGTTGTACACAAGATCTCTTAAGTTTGAGAAACCTGATTTCAGAAGCTGTTTGGCATTCAAATCAAAGTGTAACTAAATAAAAGAACAAAGATAGTAAATCTCACTCCATGTTACACTAATTAAAGTTTTGAAAACATTATTTAATGATTATAGATCTGTATTTTCAGAAATTATACAAGAATATCTGTAATAAAGAAGAAATATCTATAAATGAGCAAAGATCTGCAAGGAGTGTGTTACAGATAATAGCAGTTCAGCTGTAAGGACTTCATAACCAAAACCATAAATGCAAAACATTTTTTCCCAGAGCAACAAACAGGAACTGTAAGAGTCCCAGCCTTTTTATTTGCATCAGCTTCAGTTAAAACCATTTGATGTTTGCAGAAGTGACAGACAAACGGCTGAAGGAGGACTGGGAATATTTCAAGCAGCACTATCTATTTCGCGCTGGTCGATATAAAGAGTTAAATTTAAAGCTGGCTGACAGAGTACATATTTTTTCTTGTATGTCAGAAAGGATGTGTCCATAATTTCGACATAAAGGGAGGAACAGAGAAGACCAGCACAGAACAAACAACTATCATGAATGGACATCATTTAAGTGAACTTCATAAAAGCGAGTGTGCTTTTTACAAGTTCACAAGAGAAAAACTAATTCTGTTATGTACAGGTAAACTAAACTTTTAAACAGAAATGGAAGACTGTCCAGATCCAGCTACAGAAGGAGAACTTCTTGAAATACGGCGTGACACAGAAGGTTGGAGAAAACTCAAATACTTTGTTTTGAATTTTGTTTCAATTAATTATAGTTTTATTGGAATATGAGAAGATTATGTGGATTTTCTGTTGTAAAACAAAAAGTTAAATTTGGCCGCCCCAATATGTATGACGTAATGTCCGTAAAGCTTACTTTCGGATAGCGACAAGATGGCGTTTGCAAGTGAAGACGTAAAGGTAACATTTTAATACAGCCATGAAGTCCTAAAAGTTTCTGTACTGCAGCTTCTAGGGACATTTTTGTGTGTTCAAGTCAAGATGAAAGTCATATTGCATTAAATATCAAGTAGCGGTTTGTGTCAGTCGTGAGAAATGTATCAGTCATCTCTTAGTCATTCTGGATTCACAAAACCACCGTTATGACTGGAGATACACTCTACTGACCACCTAGACCACCAAAATGCTAGTGCTAAATTATTATTGATAACTGTTAAACCTTAAAAAGATTATTGCATTTGGTTAATTTCTCTTTTTTTAAGTCTGTAGTAAATTATCCAACTGTACATATTTCAAAACGTAGCATTAGCAATGGATTGTGGAACGGAACAAAAGAAAGGGGTGCCCAAGGTGCGGGTGACTGGTGGTTTGGGGTGTGGTTGGCATTATAATGCCTTTTAGTCGTATCAAATGTACTATACAGAGTCTGTAAGATTGTATATGTTACATACTAGTCTAAATTTTCAATAGTATTTGTTAGATGCCAGATGTATTATGTATTTTAAGCTTTGACTCTGGATAAATGTTTGCAGGCAAAATCCATTCATTCCAATAAGCATCCACGCAAAAGCTAGTTTTGTGCAGATTTCACCATGGATTCAAGTTAGTCATGTGAATTTGCTGTGCTGACCAACAGCAAACTGTTTTTTAAGTTGCTTCTGTGTGATCTGTGCATCATACTGTTCATTTAATGAAATATTTCAGCTTTTTCATTAGCTATTGCTGGTCACAGTTACACAGTTATTACATAAGTACTATGTGTTTTATTAAAGGTTTCCGAACCATGTCAAGATAATCCGTATGGATTTAATGGTGTGGTTGTGTTTGGAGATGAAACCTATAGCATGACTCCAGGAATTATCCCAGATATGACTGGCTACAATCAATACCTTACTAGGTAAGTCTGTAAAATTAAATGAAAGAAATGAATCTGATGCAGGCTACACTACTGACCACCATAGTACCATCATGCACTGCAAACAATTTACTCATTTACTCATCAAGGTTTTTTTTTTTTTCTTCATCAGAACAGATTTTAAGAAATTAACCATTACATCACTTGCTCACAAGTGGATCCTCTGAAGTGAATGGGTGCCGTCAGAATGAGCAATGTTATGAATAGAAGACACATATTTTAGCAGAAAGCAGTTTGAAGATAAAAATATCTTGATGGATAGGTTTCTTACATACACACAGCTTTTCACTTCATAAAACATGAACTGATGTCCTAGAGTCGTGTGGATTGTTGTGATGTTTTTATCAGCTGTTGGACTGACGGTACCCATTCAATGCAGAGGATCCATTTGTGAGCACATTATGTAACGCAAAAAAACTCATCTACATCTTGGATGACCTGAGAGTGAAAACATCTTCAGCAAATTTTCATTTTTGGATGAACTATTCCTTTACAGGCTAGAAAGCTTAGTTTGCAGTCTAAGTTAATTGCTAATTATTTGTTTTCTTAACATTTGTTTTCCACAGAATGTTTTTTTTTTTTTTACATTGAACTTATTTTTTACTCTTTGCAACAGACGTGGAAATGGCTTCATTGCTGGAGTCATTAATGCAGACCATCAGAATAATGGTACAATGTTCATTTATTTATTTATTCTTTTTCTATTGACTTGAGAAACACCATTTAATGAACTCTTAGAAGTGTCCTTTCAAGTGTATGTCTATTCACTATTTATTGTAATGAACACTTTAAAAACCACATTATCTTCTCTAAATCAGCTCAAGCATCTCGTCAAACGCTGTCAGTGAATCTAACGGTTACTGTGTCTGCTATATCACCCCCAATGAACACTCACGACCAACCAGGAGGTCGTCACATGGACCCACCTTTTACTGATGGTGAGACATTAGATGTATTAGTATTTCAGCAAAGTGATATAAGATTTAGGATTACCAAATGCAAACCTACTGTAGTATGGCACATTATGAAACAAACGCACTGATTGGTTCTCCTGGTTGCTGCAGGTGACGTGTTACACTCCGTTTATGGATGGGGAGGGAACATGTCTCAGCTTTGGGACAGAGATGAACAACACGATGAAGAGGAGAACAATGTACGTCTGAAGATGAAGAAGGAAAAAGCTGGAAGAAGGAGGAAAAAATCCCGTCATGCTGGTCATTAGAGGGGCTAAAGATCTGACCAGCATGTGTCAGATCAAACATTAAAAATAATATTCATAGTATTTTCATTATTTTGTACTTTTTGCTTTACTAATTTTAAGATGCGGTCACAGTTACCATTTTGCTAATTTGTGCAGACAAAGTGCAGTCATTTCAATGGAAATTTACACAGAAGTTTACCCAAGCAGATTTTACACTGGGTTCAAGTTGGTCAAGCAAATTCACTGCTTGGTTTGAAAGTGACTCCTGAGTTGTGCTTCAAACAGCACTAAACTGATGAAAATCTTTGTGACCGCAACTTTATTGCATGTTCACTAACAAAATAAGTTTGTTGTGTGTTTATTAACAAAATAAGTGCGTGTTCCCTAAAAAAAAAAAAAGTTTATTGTGTTTACTGATAAAATAAGCTGCTTTTATATGCTACTAAATTAATCCAAAACTGCAGTATTAAAAGGATAATTCACCCAAAAATAAAAATTACCCCATTATTTACTCATCCAGTGTATTTGCCTTTCTTCTTTCAATGTCTTCCAAGCTTTATAATGGGAGTTAATGGGGGTCAAGACTTTAAAGCAAAATAAAGTGCATCCATCCAACATAAAAAAGTGCTCAACACAATGTGTTTGTGTAAGAAAAATATCATCTGTCTCATCTGTCATCTCAAGCTTCTGTTAAGTGTTGTGCATGTGTTCACAAGAGAGTGACGTCCAGCAGATGACGTAGGCGTAGCGTAAGCTCTGGTTGGGGCTGTCCACACCAAGAATGATAACTATATCAATGACTACAAGTTTTATGAGAATAGAGAAAATCATACCACAACTTTAACAATAACAACACAGAAGAACAATATCATTAAAATCACCTTCAGGACAATTTTTTGTTCAATAGGTTGTGGGCACTATAGCTGTAGTAGAACTGGTAAGTGGACCATCCAAGAACTTTTGGGATTCTCAATTTAACAATACAATTTGGGAGACATTCATTCTAATTCAGAATTTGATTTAAGACAGTATGTAAATGGAGATTACAGTATCCAGCAACAGTAATGGTTATCTTTATAGCAAATCTTCTTGGTGTGACCGGGCCTTTAGTAGGAATGGGCATTTATAGTGTTTAAAAATGGTAGTATCATCAAGGCAAACTATTATTGGATTAATTTAGCATTTTTGTTCATTGAATTTGAGGATTATTCATTATCACTTTTGGTGTATTATCACTTTATCAATACTGTCACGATCATTAGCTGGAGTGCCCATGAGCTTCCGTAGAGGGCACTCCACTCAGGACTCATTCTGAACTCCATTTCCCATCCTGCCACATTCCTCTGATGTACTGTAGCATATACTCTATTTCTGTAAACTTAAAGGGACATTTTCCCCAAAAATGAAAATTCTTTCATTAAATAATCACCATCAAGCCATTCCAAATTCAATCATCTCCAGAACACAAATTAATATCATTTTGATTTAGATTTTTCTCTGAAACTCGATTTACAGCAATGGTAACAGTCAAGGCACAGAACATCGTTAAAATAGTCAGTGTGTTATCAGTGGTTCAACCGTAATTTTACTAAGCTACGAGAATACTTTCTGCATAGACTAATCAACAATTCTTCCCCTTCGTGTGACCCTAGGCTCCATTATATAGAGTAAAACAGTGTACATATCTTTCTGTGCCTGGGAACATTTCAGTTACATTGCTGTTTATGAAGTGTTGGAAAGCTCCTGGATTTCATAAGAATACACAGATTCATTAACAGAGGTTGTATGAGTTATTGTCTGTCATATTCATTTTAGACCTCCCATTCAATTGTATTAAACTAAGAGAGATGTTCTGTTTTTCTAAAATTCTTAATTTGTGTTCATCTGATAAATGAAAAGTCAAATATTGGATGTCATGAGGGTGGAAAGAATTAAGTTTCCTTTAAATCTCTTTCCCTGTATTTGTGTGTGTGTGTTCCATTGTGCAGAATTTGAAATGTTGTTGTTGGACTACATGTATGTGTTTGACCTTTGCATTTTGTTTCGTTTTCTCCCTTTAACAAAACTACTGTATATCTGTTCAGTACTTCTACTTTTTAAATACTCGAGTACATTTAAAGTTGTACTTTTTTCTAACTTTAACTCAAATTGTACCTGTACTTGTACTTTTAAGTAAGTAAAATTTTCACTAAGTTTCTGTGCTTTCACTTGAGTCAAATTGTTGAGTATTTTTTACACACAAACTTCTCTTCACAAGACATGAAAGTGAGTAAATGATGACAGTGTGACATTTTTGGGTGAACTATGACTTCAAAAATTGACACAGTACCATACAAAGTGCCAGCAAAACAATGAGCAGCGAATACTGAATGAAACTGGGAAAGAAAGCTTTCTGTTTTCATTCAGGGTCATCATGTCTGTGCTTCCTCTCTCCTCTCAGCTCTGGAGTCCGCATTTTTTTGCCTCCCAGCTAACTCTCACAATGACCTCTAGTGGACAGGAGAGAAAACAAATAAGTCTACTATAGATCAAGCATTACAAGTTTCTGCAAACACATTTGCAGTCCTACAATATGTTTTGCTTAAGACCACATGCATTGGCTTCTAAACAGTTTTTCCAAACATCAGCTGTCACAATGTTTTTGGTTTGTGTTGGATTTGAAGAGTTCAGTTTTGGCTCCAAATAATGTACACCTCTGCTGTGAGGACATAACTGAAGATATGAAGACATTTTTGGTGTACTACCAAAATTAGAATTCAAATGTATTTATTCTAAGTAAAATCAAAACTTATTAAATTTATATTACATTTGGTGCATTCAAAATGCGCATAGATTTTAAATAGTTTCCAGAAAAGTTGTTTCCCCCCAAAAAACAGAAGTGATAATTTGGCTGATATGTGGAAATGTTGTGCACAAGATCTCTTAAGTTTGAGAAACCTGATTTCAGAAGCTGTTTGGCATTGAAATCAAAGTGAAACTAAATAAAAGAACAAAGATAGTAAATCTCACTCCATGTTACACTAATTAAAGTTTTGAAAACATTATTTAATGATTATAGATCTGTATTTTCAGAAATTATACAAGAATATCTGTAATAAAGAAGAAATATCTATAAATGAGCAAAGATCTGCAAGGAGTGTGTTACAGATAATAACAGTTCAGCTGTAAGGACTTCATAACCAAAACCATAAATGCAAAACATTTTTTCCCAGAGCAACAAACAGGAACTGTAAGAGTCCCAGCCTTTTTATTTGCATCAGCTTCAGTTAAAACCATTTGATGTTTGCAGAAGTGACAGACAAACGGCTGAAGGAGGACTGGGAATATTTCAAGCAGCACTATCTATTTCGCGCTGGTCGATATAAAGAGTTAAATTTAAAGCTGGCTGACAGAGCACATATTTTTTCTTGTATGTCAGAAAGGATGTGTCCATAATTTCGACATAAAGGGAGGAACCGAGAAGACCAGCACAGAACAAACAACTATCATGAATGGACATCATTTAAGTGAACTTCATAAAAGCGAGTGTGCTTTTTACAAGTTCACAAGAGAAAAACTAATTCTGTTATGTACAGGTAAACTAAACTTTTAAACAGAAATGGAAGACTGTCCAGATCCAGCTACAAAAGGAGAACTTCTTGAAATACGGCGTGACACAGAAGGTTGGAGAAAACTCAAATACTTTGTTTTGAATTTTGTTTCAATTAATTATAGTTTTATTGGAATATGAGAAGATTATGTGGATTTTCTGTTGTAAAACAAAAAGTTAAATTTGGCCGCCCCAATATGTATGACGTAATGTCCGTAAAGCTTACTTTCGGATAGCGACAAGATGGCGTTTGCAAGTGAAGACGTAAAGGTAACATTTTAATACAGCCATGAAGTCCTAAAAGTTTCTGTACTGCAGCTTCTAGGGACATTTTTGTGTGTTCAAGTCAAGATGAAAGTCATATTGCATTAAATATCAAGTAGCGGTTTGTGTCAGTCGTGAGAAATGTATCAGTCATCTCTTAGTCATTCTGGATTCACAAAACCACCGTTATGACTGGAGATACACTCTACTGACCACCTAGACCACCAAAATGCTAGTGCTAAATTATTATTGATAACTGTTAAACCTTAAAAAGATTATTGCATTTGGTTAATTTCTCTTTTTTTAAGTCTGTAGTAAATTATCCAACTGTACATATTTCAAAACGTACCATTAGCAATGGATTGTGGAACGGACCAAAAGAAAGGGGGTCCAAGGTGCGGGTGACTGGTGGTTTGGCGTGTGGTTGGCATTATTATGCCTCCTCACTCAGAAACGCACGGCTCTTCCCCTCTCTCTGAAATCCTCTTCAGAAGCCAAGAGAGGGGATCTGGCATTCCAGGCATACCTTCTGGTGTGCGAGCCGCTTGTTTGATTCTTAGCACCTTGGGGCGTTAAGGCGGGCTGAGTCAGAGTTAAATCCTCCTTCTCCAGGAATTCCATAAATTTCTCTGCCTATAATAAAAAGCAGTTCATCAATTTTGACCACTTTTACAACTTCAGCTGTACATTTATTATGCAAGCAGTGCACAAGAATCTAATCCCCAGATCTCCAATCTGTACCAGTCTTTAAGTTTAAAAAGATTGTAAGTTAATTTTTATTTTCACTATTTCATTTTGTTTTCCAAAATGTATATCTGCACTCCAGTCATCAATTCATAAGATTCAACATTATATTCTGCATCATCATAGTCATTAATCCACATAATGAATGTATTCTTGTAGAAACATTCCTAGCATAAATCCCCCATTACAAAGTTCACTCTTAAATCAGTCAGAAATTGACGGCATCTCATACAATTATCTTGCCCAATAACAATCCAGTAATTAAATTTTCTTGTCAATAATTCTCCACTTGGGGCTCTCCTTAATTCCTATTTGAGCCTTAAAAGAATTTTTTTTTTCTTTTTTAATCAAATTTTGGTCCTTTGTATTTGTTCTTAATTTACTCATTTACCTATCATATTAGGTTTCCATAATGAATCATGCATACATTTTCAGAACCAATAACCCACTTAAATGAAGTTCAAAAATAATAAATATAGAAAATAAAAACTTAAAAACATATGTATGTAACCCCCCTTTTTTATTTTAATTTATATTATTATTTTTATAATATCATATTCACTGTAATACAAAGACAGTTGTTTACCAGAATTTCCAAAAGGTTGTCACCGTTTCCTAACAAAATAGCAATGCTGGTAGAATCATTCTTAGAGTTATCCTTGGTATATCACTCAACTGTTCACCCTTCGTGGCACTCTGTTGAAATGCCATGTATTTCAGAAGTAAAGTCTCAGACCTTATGCACCAAAAGAGTGCTACGTTCGGTCAAGGTCTTTCGATGAATCCCTCTTTCAATGAGCACTTGTTTGTCCTCTTTATCTCTACTCCTACTAAGCCCAACCACCTGCAAGATAATATTAACGACTGTAGAATAACAGATTTTTAATAAACTTCTTATCAGTCCTCCAAGGCCCTTTAGTTCTCACAAAATCAAAATCCCAATGAAAGCTCCTACTAGTAAAATAACATACAGTATAAATTATCCATTGTCTGTATCCTGCATGTAATTTAATATATTGTGGTCTAGCTACTGTCCAATACAATGGGTACAGAGTCATTCATTTCCCTTTATCTTCTTTAGCATGATTCTCTCTATTATCCATATATATGGGCTCATACGAATAGACTTCTTAAGCCAACATACCATTAATTCCTTAATTAATGTCCAATCTTCTAAAATAACTATCTAAAGGCATATTTAAATAAGCCTTGTCTTCCTGTAAAGTAATAAACAGTCCATAAGCTTCTGTCAATGGTCAAAACCTTTTTGACATCTAGCATGCCACTAATATTAATTTACATTTTGTGATTAGGTGCTGATATAGTCATAACATTATGGTATTCTGGGATTTCCTTAGAAATAGAACAAAATAATCTGCTATCCTTTACCTGAAATCTCATCCAAACTACAGGAAAAGGATAGTAAGTGCTTAGCCCGGTATTTTTATATTTAATATTTTTATTTTTATCTTTTATACTCATCCCATCATGAGATTCTCTGTTTTTCATCTAAATTTTTGGGCTTTAATGCTTTTCACAGTAATGCTCTAATATTAGTTCCTGTATCACCAAATAAATAAATAATAAATAATACAAATGAATTGTATTATCATTTGATCCCTTTCAGTTCCATTTTCATTAAGCACATTTTCCCACAAGAGTTCTCAATCCTTTTGAATATACACTAATTCATTCAGTAGTTTCACCTAACCAATATTAATGTATAATAATATATTAATATATTAATATTAACCTATGTCAATATATAAACCAATATATCCATGCAAATGGATCCCATAATTTTTTGTAGTTTCACACATTGTATATTTATTGTCATTATAATATTTTTCACAGTTTCTTTGGAATGCACTTTTAGGATCATACAACCCATATTTTACACATTGGGAACCTCTATCTTTTTATTTAGTTGCAGTAATCTGGGTTTCTTTATTTGGCTTAACACTGTCCTCAGTGTTGCTCGTGTAACACCCTAATGTCTCTCTAGGTCCAATATAGAGCATATGCTGCAGGCGGTGCCAAATCCAAATTCTCTTTATCCGTGTAATGTTACATGGGATTGACCTTATTCTACATTTCACTAATGTATCTTTCCCCACTGTATATATATATATATATATATATATTTTTTTTTTTTTTTTTTTTTTTTTCTCACATTGGCTACATTCTTCCAATGTTTTTAGCTCACATGATCCTGAAAAAAAAAATTACACTATAGTAAAGTGGGAAACTTCTTTAACAGTAATCTCCTCAACCACAATCAATTTTGTAGTGAAATCAATTATTGGCCAAATTCCAGTTAAAATCACAACCCCTGTTATACTAATAATACCGTCAAACAAGGTTGTGGTATACAGGCTTGTCGCCAGCGTTGTATTTTCCTGGCCCATTTCTCTCTCTCGTCTAAGTCTTGTAATTTCATCATTCCTGAGAGAAAAATAAAAATAATAACACAATAATTCAAACCACCCCCCTTCCGAACCTTTTGTCAATTTACTCACTACTTAATCGTGTGCCAATTCAATGTCAACTGCACATGCTAGAATTTGTGGTTCAGAAGTGGTGGTCATGTTTAAAACAACTTTTAACATTAGTTTAATTCAGACAAGACTGCTGTAACCCCTCCATAATTGGCTTCTTGCCCGGAGATAATACAGCAGCTTGCTGGCTGTTCTGTCTCCATAATGCAATAGGACACAGAACTCTGCTTCTTTGCACTATTAGTTGAAATTAGTTAAAATGGCAACGCACATTGCTATTTGAGTCATCAGATTCTCCTCGTCTCAAAAAATCAATTCTAGGTGCCATTATTCACTCACCTATATTACTTTATAATAGTGTTTTGGCAACGGTGCCTACAGACCAGATAATTCCAGTTCCCTTATCTGGCCGGCATGCTTTGACCTTCACGTCAAAGCAAGTTTTCAAGCACTCCAGCTCCGTTCCCAGACCTTTGGGGTCAACGGGAGCCATTTACTTTGAATGTCATCCATATTTCTCTTAATACGGTATGACCATAGATAATCGACGCCTGATCCCAGCTGTTGTTGATAAGTCATGTTATCAACTTGCAATCTTGAACCTTCAATTTTGCCTTTACTAGAGAAATCAACCAAGGTCTTGTTACAAGACCAAACTTTATGTCTGCCATGTACCAGCAATTTATGGTATTTAATGTCATCGAGACATACATCGCATTCAGTCACATATTCCCTGTCCACAAACAATCACAAACTGTTTATTTTTACTCCAAGCCGCTGTGTCATTATTACTTCAACTTTAGGGAAACTAATTTTTCATTTTTGGCACTGAACACACAAAGCTGCTTTAATTTCTCCAGGAGTTTTGTAATCTTGATCTCTCTGTATTTTTGGCATAGTTAGAGGTTTACTAATCTTTTTTGTATTTTTTTTATTATTAATATTGCTTTTTAATTCCTCCCTGGATTTGGGGTTGCTTATCGCTAGTGCTTCCCACCACAGTTATTCTTCAAAACTACCACAAATAGCACACATACACCTATGCTATATAACATGTCAGTTTAACAGGTTTAAGCAATCTACCTGCCTGTCTGGCTTTTACATGCTCAATATCCTTCGCTATATAATTATCATCGCATCTCGTCCTTAGATTAGTTTCAATTCTAATCACACCTCTCTGGTTATTAATCTCAACCAATTTAACAAGCTCATCCTAATCTCATTGATAATTTTCCTGATTGAATTAAATTTTCTCGTCCTTGGTTTTTAACCACGACCAAATTCCTCTTACTCCACTGAGGCCATTATCTGTTAATTCCACATTGTTTATCAACTATTTTAATTTTTTGTATCATTCTTATTAATTAAATCTTTAAACGGTTTATTTTTATGTTTAATTTCTAACCTGATCCAGACGTGGTCTCCTACTCAGCAAGAGTCTTCTGACTGGTCTTTTGACTTTTGATCTCTGTAAGATTAATATAAAACATTAAATCTTCCATATATTCATCCCATCTATCATGATTACAATTGGCCCGTTTCCAGCTTTTTAGAATCCCTATATGTCTCTCAGCTATTGCCTTTGACTCTGGGCAATATCTTATAGCTTTAATTAAACTTATATGTTTTTCAGTTACAAAGTCTTCAAACTGTTTTCCTATAAAATCTGTGCCGTTGTCACACCTAATTATTTTCTGGCCGGCCCCAAGCTACCAGTAATTTATTGACATCTTTAATAATTGCATTTGCTTTTGTCTCTTTTAAAGGCTTTCCCAAAATTCGTCCCGTAAAGCCATCTACTACCATCAATAGATATTTATTACCATCTTTAGACCTCGGGATCAAAGGTCCAGCGATGTCCAAAGATTATTCCTGGTTAACTCTGTCTGGTATAAAACCTCCAAAATCACTTCGTATTGTTTTATTATAGCCTTTATGCATGCACTGTTCACAATTTAATCTTACGTTTCTCTATTTCTGTCTCAAGTTAGAAATATGTATTTTATAATCTGTCAAAACTTTGCAAACTAAATTTACACTTGGGTGCATAATTTGGTCATGTATTTTCTGTATTACGTTTCCTTCTGTTTATTTAATCACTACTATTCGTCTCATGCACGCTAATTTATCAACTTCATTATTTCCTTTGTCTGCCTAGGAATATCCTGGCTGATGTATCACTGTAACATCAAAATCACTTATTATTTTTTGTATCTCTTGCCAAAATGTTGCGTGTTCAATTTGCTTACCTTTTGACTTGGTGTAACCGTTGTCATTCCAGATTTGCAAATTGTCAGTAATTCCTGTTGCAACAGCAATCCGTCACTATTATGGCCTGTAAATATCCAAGTTTTTCAGTGTTTTCAAAGCCTGGAACACTGCCATGAGCTCTGCGTACTGTCCTGTGCCTTGCACTACTCCCTCATTTGAAGCTATGACCTTGTTGCTCTGTTTCAGAATCAAAAGCCCAGTGAGCTTCCTCGTCAGTGGCCGTTTTTGAGCCATCTGTGAAAACAACTGTATTTTTATAAAGCTCTAATTTCTTTTTCTGTCATTTTTTAAGTTCTTTTTGTCTGATTTTCATATCTGGATCTAGAAGCATACTTTCCCATCTCTGCCATCAGCTATTAAGCGCACGGTCATCCTTTACATTGTTTTGGAGAGATGAGCTAATACTGCTGTTTTCATGTTAACAAATATTATTTGGCCCCTTGCCAGGCCTTTCAACTCGGAAATATCGTTTTCTAAGTGCTGCCAGCTGCTTCTTCACACCAGTAAATTTAAGTTATTGGATCTCCTAGCTTCCAGTCATAATTTTACCAGGTATGTTACTTTTCTTTTCTCTATTAATTGGTAACCTGTTTCGTCTGTTTCCAAGTCAGCCTCTAAATTTTTCTCATCATTTCTTCCTTTCAGCTGTCCTGAGTTTAATATAGCTGTTTTAATTTCTATCAACGATTCTTCAGTTTTATTGTCTATTTCAATTGTCCACCTTTGATAATCTCATAAATAAGTTTAGACATCTGCTAAAGCCAGGGATTAAGTCTCTAACATAACCCGGTAACCCCATTGTTTGCTGGCTCTGTCTAACTGTTTTTGGGGTCTCAAGTTGATTTACTCTGACTTTCATTGACTAAGTAACCCCTCTGTTACATGCTGAAACCCAAAATCCCCAAAATTCGACTATATCAGTCATTAATTGTCTCTTTTTTTTATATATTTATTTTCAAATCTGCCTCCGCAAGTCGTTTCAACAATTCTGTTACAAGGTTTATTTCTCCATTTGACACAATTAATATGTTGTCTATATAAAGTTCAATGTCTAAATCTTTCAGAATTTCACACCTTACCAATTGAAAAGTTATAGGCGAGTTTTAATAACCCATCAACAAACGTCGGTAAACATAATGTTTGTTGTTTACAGTAAAAGCAGTTTTTTCCTGACTTTCTTCGGCTAGAGTAATCGAGTAGAATCCATTGGCCAAAACAATTTTCTAATAAAACCGTCCATCTCGTATTTTTTCAACTGTATCTCATGCGTTAATTACATAACGTTTATCCAGTCTTGTTAAACGATTCAAAGTCTCAAAGTTTGTAAGAAATCTATATGTCCCGTTCGGTTTCACAGCTAACTGGATTGGCCAGTTAGTAATAGCTCCTTTAACCACCCGATTCGAACGTTATCACTCGATTGAATGGGGCGTTATCAGCGGTTATCAGCCCATAGCTATGGGCCAGGAGGGGCCTCCTGTGCCTACTAGTAGGCTCAGAAGGCCGTGATCATCCATCCAAATGGTTGATCACCCACAAATATACAAGAGAAGACTCCAGATCCAATCCCAGAATTCCTGCTCACCGGTAATCGGAAGTCTACTGGACGAACGCGGCAACGTTGCGATATTTCCTGCTTAATATTTTCAGGTAAGACTATTAAAATTATAAAACTGAGCATTTAAACTGTAATGGAAAACAATACATACACTCGTATTGCGTGTCATGATTGTTGACATGAGATAACCGTATAGCGAAACGTTATCGCTAACGTAGGCCATATTACGTTATTAGCCTGTCGTTACGTTAACGTTGCATGCTTTATGTGAGCATTAACGTTGCTGAATTTACGTCTGAAGCTAATGGGAGAATTTAGTTTCTAGTTAAACGCAAAGTTAAACTGTAAACATTTAAAAACTTTTTACACTCTTACAGGCTTATTGCATATTGTGTATGCTCGATAACGCTTCACTGAAGCCAGATCATAGGCTTAATGTAGCCCATATTGACTTGAGAGAAATATTAAACACAAGACGTATTTTACGGCTGTTTGGAAACCTTGGGATCTTGACTAGAGTGTAAAATAAAGTTCTGTGGGTTTGAACAAAGCTTGGCTGGATTTGATCCTATATCAGGAAGCTTTGGATCTGTCTTTCTATCTATATACCTTCTCAAAAATATAAAGGGAATACTTAACAACACAATATAACCCACAAGTGTTCCTTTTATTTTTTTGAGCAGTTTATATATATAGCTAGCTAGCTGTGTATCTATTTATATAATCTATCTTTAGATATAGATCTAGCTCGATGTCTATCTATCTATCTATCTATCTAGCAATCTATATATCTAGTTATCTAGCTAGCTGGATCTATCTAACTATCACACCAAATATCCCTCACCTGACTGCATCCCATTTTCACTCATGTGTTTCTGTCTTTTAGGCTGTGATAAGAAGTACGGTACGGGTTGCACTTTGCTTTATGTAATAATTGTCAAATATTTTGATTTCAGATATGGGAAAAGCACTTAAGATGAGCACACGTTTCAGGAACGTTAAAATTAAGTTGGTGAGGAGGTCTATGGTGGGCCCTGCGAAGTTTTCTTACCTCAGTCAAGGTCTTCCCCAGCCCAGCTACAAACAGACCCACTCTTCCGACCCTTCTATTACATCTCAACCTGCTGAACCTGATGATGCGACACAGAGCTGTTCTGAGAGTGCATACAGTAAGGCAAAGAAGAGAGAGCTTCATGCCTGGGATGCAGTCAAGGATGAGATGCTTAAGGTGACGTTTGAATGTTCAGCACCGATCACTACCCAGTGTGCTGTCTGCCGAGAACATGCTGATTATAGGTGCATTGAGTGCAGCTCCACTGCAGTGTTCTGTGAGGTTTGCCTGAAGAGGATTCACAGAAATTCACTGCATCTTCCTGAAAAGTGGAATGTAAGAACAATAGCATACAGTCTTACATTGCTATTGCTATACTTGCATACAGACAGCAAACTCACAGTAATGTCAACAGAATCATTAGATACTTCAAATTGTTTTAGCACTATGCAGTATCAACTGTTAGTGTCACAACTTTGTTGTTTTAAAAACATTAGAGCTATCCATCTTTCTTACAGAATGTTTACTATGAGCCATCCTCCCTGGGATTATTCTTATATTTACCTGAAGCCCATGGCACCCATGCTGTGTACACAAAGGACATGAAGGTCATTGTCAGCACAGGTTTGTCATTTTACCTGATACAAAATCTTAATGTATTTAATTTTATTGACAGGTTAAGGAATTCAATCCTATTACATGTGGAGTAATGATTTCCTTTAAGGAATTAATCAAATTTGTCATACATTTAAAAAAAAAAAAAGTTGTTTGTTGATTCCAATAATTACAAACATTAAGTTATATGTGACACACTCAAGTGATTTAGTCTATACTATATCAACTAAATGTATAGTTTATATACTACCATGATGGGTAAAAATGTATAGCCTGAATCCACTGTAAGTCGCTTTGGATAAAAGCGTCTGCTAAATGCATACATTTAATTTAATTGAATTTATACTGATATGGTAGTCTCTATAGTACTACTAGGTTATGTTTTTATGTTATTTTCCTCTTTATATTTGGCAGGACGGCTCTGCACCGTTATAGTCACCATGTGTGCGTGTGAACCAGAAACCTGTACTCTGCTGAGATATGGGCTCTGATTAGACAGCCTTCTCCATCCCTCTGCTAGAGCTTTCGGTTTCTCTGTCACTGGAGTGTCAGGTTTCTGTTGAGGGTTTTTGCAACACCCCATATCCCATTTTAGGCATCACCACTTCTGACAAAGAAGTTTGGTTGATATTTGCCCACAAATAAATGATGGAACAATATGCCCAGCATGTCCAAAGGTTGGTTATAGTTCTAGCGTGGTTCTTGTTTGATTAAATTAATGGCATAGAATTAAAATCTGAATGAATATCAAACTAAGTTAATTTGTTTATGTAGTATTATAATAGAAGTAATAGTATAAATGTATAAACCTGGTGCGGGTACAAAACCAGTGTTACTGTAAGTGTTTGTTTTCCAGGCGGATGGAGATATGATTGTCACATTGGATGCCAACTTTGGCCTTGTGAGGAATCAAAGCTCTGGGACAAGTGCGGTTGATCCATTACACAGAACCCACGTGTTTAGAGGAATACCTGCTATCACATCTTGACAGCTCAAAGCCTCAAGAGGTTAATCATTGTTACTGAGTCCATGAAATATTAATTAAAATTGTGAAAAAGATCACTATTCCTCTCATAAATCTATGTTTTGCTTAACTCTTTAGGACTGCAGTAAGCTGCTCTCATTCAAGGTCTTCAACAGCTGGAAAGAAAATGACATCAAGCCACTGTGATGTTTCACCCACATGTACAAGACATTATAGACATATAATATAATATAATATAATAATTACTTTACTGCATTACTTGTGCGGACATGTTGTTTTACTAGGTCTGATCTATTTTAAAGCTTAGGCACTGTATTTAAGCATACATATCCCCACTAGTCTGTCTGTATGAGTACAAAATTTTAAAAATAAACTGTCTATAATTGTTACTGTACAAGCACAGTAAAATATTTATATAAAAAATATTGCACTACTGTTATTTTGCATAGAATACATTGTTCAACAATATTTTTGCACATTCATCCAACTGCATTTATTACCACTGTTCTCACGTTCCTGCTGTTCATAACATATATATAATCCTTCATTGCTCTGTTCATAATGTACATACAATCCCTACATTGCATTCATATTTATATTCTGTATATACTCCGATCAATATTGTATATAGCAACTACACTGTACTTTCTGTATATCATAAGCTTCACTTACTCTGCACTTTTATGTATATAAAACACTATATTCTTGCACTTCTGGTTAGATGCTAACTGCATTCATTAGCTCTGTACTTGTACTCTGCATAATGACAATAAAGTTGAATCTAATCTAATCTAAAAAAAATGTGTTTACCATAATGTAATATGTTATTTACTGTAATGTACAAATGTGTGGGAGGTGTTTTGTTTTTTGTGAGCTCACCATCAAAATCCCCTTCGACTGAGTTGAAATGACAATACATTATTGGATCTTGAAACCTCTGAAGCAACTATGAGTTTGTAAAAAAATAAAATAAAAGGGAACATAGAGATGTATTGACTCTTAGAGTTACAGCCATGTTTTTAGCCATGGTGCTCTGCACTTATTCACAGCACATTTAAAGTCAATGAAAAGTAATTTACTTAAAAAATGACATACAATGGATTTACAGTCAAAATCCGTATGTGACAGTGTGCTACATACAGTATGTTCCTACATAACTGTTATTGGCTTGAAATTCTCCAGATCCAAGCCTATGTAATTGAACACTTTTTTCTATTCTTCCCATTGGCTGCTTTCATTTTATTTTCACTTTCTTCGTTCAGTGAATGTATATTACACATAGACAGTAAAAGAAATGGACACAGCGACCCCATTGGAACTCAATTGAGACAAATGAAGCCCAGTTTTAGCGTTTTTTAGCTCTTCCGTTTCTGACGCGCAGACTCAAACGAAGCTTGACGACGTCAGCAACCTGTCTGCCAGATGTAAATTTTCTAGTAGCTGTGTGTGCAAACTGCCATCGTTAATCTTGCAGAGACGGCGAGCTTGAGCGGGGAGTTCTTTGGCCTGAGTGAGCAGGAGTAAGTATTCTGATTAATTATTTTGTATAGTATTTTAAAATGTAACGCCAGTACGCCATATTAAGTTAATTGCCTGCGAGCTTCTCCTCCTGTCTGTACGGTAATGCGACAGAGAGCCGAGTGGTTATGACGCAATCGTTAGCCTATTTTTTACAAAAACTGTTTATACGGGGCCATAATGTAACATAGAAGGTAATGGAGCCCTTTATACATTGTCGTGTATCTTTAGAAATAAATAATGGACAAACAGAGTCTTTAAACGCCTCAGATGTAAAGTTATTCGCTGTCAAAGTGACGCCAAAATGAATGGGAGTCAATGGGAATGCTAACGCAAGTGAAGTTCTGCTAAAAGATGGCAGCCCCCACCCGACTTCAACTTCCGGTCGAGTTCCTTGCCCCTTGATATTACATTTAGTTTGTTCGTTGTTTGTTGCCATGGTGGTTACGCTGCTATCGCTGAAACCACGTGGCTTGCATAACGTATTTCCGCCCAAAAGTATTTTATTCACAAGACACTTTTTTTAAATGATAAATTCAACATTTGTCCAAAAAAAACAACAACAAACAGATAACTCAACAATACGATATGTTAATATAACTTTTGCACATTTCTCCTTCGATTCAGAGAAACACATTTTTGGTAGCAGAAGGTTACGGAAGTGCATTGTGTTGTGGGCGGGGTTTGCGGGTTCTACATTTCGGCTAAAAAATCTTAAATAAACAAATATATTTAGATTTTCTTAACGTAAATCATCTAGATGCAGTGTAATTAATCGATTGGTTGCACTAGATATTTGATATATTCAGTAGATATATCATTTTACAACCCTAATTTCCAACTCTAATTCGCAAACCAGATAAACTACAACTGCAGTGCTTGATTTGTATCAAGCTGCATTGCGTAGCTATAGGGAATTGTAGTTTTTTTTTTAAAATCGTGTATTTCTTAGAATTGGATATTGCAAATAGTAAGTTGAGAGTACAGTGTGGAGTTTGGGCGGATTGTAAACATATCTATGTAATCAGATTTTAAATGTCTAAATTTTAAATGGGTTCAAATAACTTTTAACCAGATTTGACAATATCCCAAGCTGTTGACCATATTTATCATAAATGAGGACAAGAGCTCTCTATAACAGTTGGCCCCATGTGTGTAGACCTTTTTATTGCTTAATTATAAGCCTTCAAATATGCACCAAGCTGATGTTTCAAAGGTCAGTATTTCAAAACAGGAGCCATGTAGAATCTTCATACTTACATATGTTACTCTCCAGGTCAAGACCTTTCTAACAATGTATGTGGTTTAGCTCTACAACAAAGTTTAAATTTTCTCATTTCACATGCACAAGCCATCTCGGGTGTAGTTTCAGAGAGCTATTTGAAGGCTCAATAGCCATAGCCTATATAAAAAGAAGCTATTTGCTTGTTTGTTTGTTTCTGACTTTGTAAACAGATTTATGAACCCACAACATGACACATACCTTGTCCGCACACACACACAGACTCATTTTGCATTTATGTTTGGTACACACATGGCATATATATATATATATATATATATATATATGCTATCTAATTATGGGATGGTTCACCCAAAAATGAAAATTCTGTCATCGTTTACTCACCCTCATGTATTTCCAAACCTGTATGAGTTGCTTTCTTATGTTGTACATAAAATAAGATAATTTGAAGATTCTTGGTAAAAGTTAAAAGTTTTTACAAGGTTTCTGAGCAGAAGATGGTTAAATGTTTTCTCAGTCCATGTTACCAAAACTCATGTGTCATTTAAAAAGCATGTTTGAAAGCATGTCAATTAATTTCTTTGCATTCATCTACATGCAATGTAATTAATAGTTTGGCTATACTAGATATTTTATATGTTCAGTAAATATATAATTTTACAACCCTAATTTGCAAACCAGATAAACTAATCAGATTGTAAATGTATAATTAATTATATATAATAAACATAATTGTGACCGACAGCACTTTGAATTAAATGTAGTCTACCCACGGCAGACAACTGCAAACAAAAGTGGGACACACCAGTCCTCCCTCACATAAACTGACAATAAACTTTATTTATCTGAATCCAAGGAGAAACAATTGATATCCTTAACACAGATAAAATGATACCCTTCACATTTTCTCTTAAATGTTTATCATTAAAATAAAAACGTACCAGTAATTGTGAAGAAAATACTTCAGAGTGGAAGTAAGCAATGCCATAGAAACCATTTAAATTTAAAATAAATAAATTGTAGTGTTCAGCTGTATACCAAAGTTTTTACAAGTACCAGTAACCATCTTTTCAATATATTTTTTGCCAAGCATCTCCTAGTGACAGCAAAACTGTGAAAAATGTAAAGTTATGTGAAGCATCTAATCATAACATGAAATCATACTCTGACCCACTGTTGTGAATATTATGGTGAGGTCCTTGCTAAAACCCAGGCCTACTGAACCAATTTTGAAACAGGTGTATATATATATATATATATATATATATATATATATATATATATATATATATTTAAAAAAAAGCATGTAGACTCAATTCAGTACAATATAACTTTATTGGTCCCCACATAAGTCCTGTATAAAGGAGACCACATTAATGGTGCCAACAAACAACAATAAATAAAAATTGGGGTGAATGAAAATAACAAAAAGATCACAATTTTCTTCTTACGTGTGAAGTGTGGTCATTACAATAAATTTGCAGCATATGTATGTATTGTGTGTGTGTGTGTGTGTGTGTGTGTGTTTGTATGGATGGGTTGGGGGCCGTCAACACAGTAAAAACAACCCAAACAAGTAACAAGATACATCTTCAGGGTGTTTGCATGGTGTCTTGACATTGGCAGTGAAGGCACATGTTCTTTTTTAATCCACATGCTGTGTGTGACCCTGATTGGCACACTGTGCACTGAGACCATGAACGCCACTTCTTTCTTGCATTCTTCTTCTTATCATCAAAATGGACGTAGCTGACACAGCACAAATTGCCTCCATCTACCAAAGGAAAAACACAAATATTTTGAAAGTCAAGCGAGTTAGTTTAAATCATACTCGTCACTATATTTAAAGCAACATCTCAAAGGCAGCGTGTTCATTGTTACCACTACCACTAATGCTTAGCAAATGAACCTCTAACTTCAGCTTCTTTAAGTGCATTTTAATTCGGGCATCCCTCACCTCAGGGTTTAGGTCCTGTGCCTGCCCATGTGCCCTCAGTGCTGCTGCCTCTTGAATGTATTTCTGCTTTGCATCTTCACCCAATGTGGCGCACCTGCCCTTAATATCATTCATTGTGCCTGAGGAAAAACTTAACGCATTAGAGTCAGCATCTCCTTTCTAAAGTAAATTCATACAACGACAATCAGTACTTGGGTTGTGAAAACCATTTATCTGTAACAACTCTGTAAAAACAAGATAAGGTGTAAAGTAGATGACCTGATGATTCTTTTCAATACACTCAGCATTCTTAAACTGATGAATGCAATTTGTGTGAGTGAAGTACTTCCCAAATACTATCATGAAAATCTGTTTCATGACGCTTCATGACCCTCATAAACCTTATGTCAAAAAGGCCACCATGTATGAAAAGAAACAATTTAGTATAAAAAAAATAAAAACAGTCTTTAAATTTTGTTTCTCACCTTTGTTTTTGAATTTGTCCCTACAAAAAAGATTGTAAGGTGACAGCTCTATAATGTGAACTTTGGCCTTTGATGGCCGGGGCTCAGACGAAGCATTGGTCATTTGCGATCTTTTGTAATTACCAATCCAGTTCTGAAAAACAAAAAAATAGCAAAAAGGTATTACACCAATTAAACCGAATGTTAACAAAACACATCATTTATACAAGCAGTGCAGCAGAATGATTTATTTATTTGACATGATGTTTGTTAGTGTGTCACAAAAGTAAACCTTATTTCTACGACACTGGTGTCCAAACCAGTAACTGATGCAGCTCTTGGTATTAATTCTGAACCAACTCGTGTCATTCCATCCTTAAAAAATGATTTCAGGGTTTCCTTTTGATTCCCATTAATGGGAGTTCTCTCTTGTTGAATAACAACAAATAAAGAAATAGATAGTCAGTAATAAATCAGTAATAAAAAAATACATTTTGCAGATCATACCATCGTTCTCAGACACTCTTGCCTAATGCTTCTAGATTAGTAACTGTACAGCTTATCTCTCTCGGCCAACTTCAACCTAAAACACAGACAGAGAGAAACTTTCACAAGACAGATTTGTGAACAATAAATTCTAAACAGCCCAAAACCAAATTTTGGATAGTTCAACAAAGACATAGAGCATGGAAGTAATAAAACAAACTTGCCACAGAAGTCCTTGCAACCAGCTGGAAATGTATGCTGTAAAGGGAGACAAAAAATTTAGGTAAAAAGAAATTAATGTAACACAGGCAGGCAGACAGCTAATCAGAAAGACAGACCTTTGGGTTTTATTTTTCAAGTTCAAGATAGATAGATAAATTATATAAATATATACACAGCTAGCAAGCTTTAGAGAGAGAGTGAGAAAGAAAGAGAGAGACAGATAGACACAGACAGACAGCTAAATATATATATATATATATATATATATATATATATATATATATATATATATATATATAAATTATATAAATATATACACAGCTAGCTATAGAGAGAGAGAAAGAGAGAGACAGACAGACAGACAGACAGCTATAAATATATACACAGCTAGCAAGCTTTAGAGAGAGAGTGAGAGAGAAAGAGAGAGACAGACAGATAGACACAGACAGACAGACAGATAGATAGATAGATAGATCCAAACCCACAGAACTTTATTTTACACTCTAGTCAAGATCGCAAGGTTTCCAAACATCCGTAAAATACATCTTGTTTAATATTTCTCTCAAGTCAATATGGGCTACATTAGTCCTATGATCCGGCTTCAGTGAAGCGTTATCGAGCATACACAATATGCAATAAGCCTGTAAGAGTGTAAAAAGTCATTTTGACAGTTTAACTCGAAACTAAATTCCCCCATTAGCTTCAGACGTAAATACACACTCATATTAGCAACGTTAATGCTCACATAAAGCATGTAACGTTAACATAACAACACGCTAATAACGTAATATTGTCTAGCGATAACGTTTGCAGACACATCGCAATACGGTTATCTCATGTCAACAATCATGACACGCAATACGAGTGTACGTATTGTTTTCCGTTACAGTTTAAATGCTCAGTTTTATAATTTTAATAGTCTTACCTGAAAATATTAAGCAGAAAATATCGCAACGTTGCCGCTTTCGTCCAGTAGACTTCCGATTACCGGTGAGCAGGAATTCTGGGATTGGATCTGGAGTCTTCTCTTGTATATTTGTGGGTGATCAACCATTTGGATGGATGATCACGGCCTTCTGAGCCTACTAGTAGGCACAGGAGGCCCCTCCTGGCCCATAGCTATGGGCTGATAACCGCTGATAACGCCCCATTCAATCGAGTGATAACGTCCGAATCGGGTGCTTTAACTTGTTTTATAATTCCCTGTTCTTCAAGCTCTTTTATGGTTAAAGTTAGTTCAGCCATTCCGTTTTTATTCATTGGGTATTTCCTTTGTGGTTTATGAATTCCACTCTCAATAACATGTGCAAACGTATCATTTACTTTGCCGCAGTCATTTTTGCTCCGTAGCTATATATGAAGTTGTACATAGCTCTGACATTAACTGGTCCTTAGCCCATTGTGAACCTTTAATTTCATTTCAGATTCTTCTTAATTCTTGCTCATAATTAACCGGCTTTAATCTTAAAACCTTTTTCAGATCTTTTGCTGCTAATAAATTTTCAGAACTTCTAATCATAGTAATTCGCCTGTTTTTTTCCATTTTAACTTGTCCGTCATTTGTTTGTACCTGTATCGTACTATTTATCTCTAAAAGCTCAGTTGAGACAGACATTCATGCATGTGTCAATCAAATAGTACTCTGTTCCATGAATATTAACATATACATTTTCATTTTCTTCTTTAACTTTTGGGTCACACAGTCTCTGTTTCAACTGGCCAGCTAACCTTCATTCTGTATCAGAGTTGACTCGCTTTATGTCTTAGTTTTACATGTTTCCTCGTCATTCAATTTAGAGCGTTTTTCCATCTTTTGATTTACCTTAGTCCTCCTAATCTTTTTTCCGTTTTGATTTTTATTCTTAAGGTCTTCAATTATATTAGTTCGTTCTGCGGGGGTCATATTTTCCCATTTTTCACTTCTGTGAAGTTTTCTCCCTCCCTGTGCATACAGGTTTCCTTTTTTTTCTGTCTGAGACGTCTGTCTATTTCCAGTGAACTGGTTAACCTTCCTTGTTTCACCGTAATATCCTGCTTCATATTTATTTATGTATTTTATTATTATTATTATTTATTTTTAAATCTTTCTGGCCTTTGGAATTTATTGTTATTATAATTATTTTTAAACTGTAACCCTTAAGCTTGTTTAGTTTGCGATGTAAATTTCCTCATGGTTTTAACGTTTTGTACCAAGATCATACTCAGCTAGTTTTTCTTCTGTTTTTCTCTAGTCGCATTATTCAGCAGGGTAACTAAATTACGCCTACATGCCTCAGCAACGGAACTTTGTCAGTATTAGGGATCTCCTGTTCTATAGAAAGCCAAATTTCTAATAAAGTTATATGCTCTTTTCCGGGCATTAATGAGGGTTTTTGTCCATTCTTTAATTTTATCATCTGTACCTGTCAAAGTCCTCAACTTATCCAAACCCTCTGAGGATATGAGTTGACCTGTACGTGTCTGCACTAACCTCGTAGCGGCATCTCGGCTCAGCTGCACATTCTCAGCCGCTTTCATTAGGCTATCTGTTCTGTAGCCTATATGCACTCTGGTCTTCGTGCGACTTCTTATTTCCTACCTGTTTTCTAACTGCTTCTGTTAATTGTAATTCCAGCAATTTCGCATGTACACTATTCTGGTTTTCTTCAGTTTCTTGTGGAGTTACTGTACAACTTCAATTGTCTGTAAGAAGTTGTAAATCCAGGAGTTGCTCGCCGATCCTGACTGTTTGTCCTTGCTTTGCGACCTGACCATCACTACCCTAATTAATTCTGTCCTTCAGTCCTATTACTGCCGCCCATTTTAATATTTCTATTACTTTTTCCAGATTTTTATTTCTGATTGAACTAGGCTTTTTCCAGTTCTTTAACTATTTTTCTATTTATTGGTTTGTCACGTTGTTATTCCATCTGGCCTCTTCTTTTATTCCGCAGTCTAGATTCTTTGTAAATATATTCTGTTTCTCTACTTTCACTTCTCTTCAAAATTATCTTCAAAATATAGTGAAGAATCTGACCTGTCTGAGTCGTATACAACTCCGACACCTCGGATTCATCTTCAGACTCTGCCTGACGCTGTTGCTGTTGTTTTTTTCTGTCCCCTGCAGGACCATTCCCGACGGCTGAGAGAATCCTGGCTGGTTGTTGTCCTCCCTTTTCTCAATAATTTTTCCAAGTTCATCCTGATTTATGTTAGTCAATAATACATTTATGGTCAATTGACCTTCCTGTGACATATCTGTAATTCCCAATAGTATGCCTTCTAATACTGAATTAACCGGGTGTTTAAATTGTCCTGTTTCCATTAAAGTCATATGTATTTAATTTCTTGTCTGTGTAGTGTTTCTTTTATTACTGCTGTTGTTGTTAATATCCTGGCCTCTAACCAGGAACGTTCTGCACTACAGAATTCATCTCTGTAATCAGTCATTACTGTATATGCTACATAATTCCGCTGCGGACGGCCAGAGGTTATTCTCACTGTCGCTGTGTGTTGCGTTCCGAGCTATAGGCTCTCATACTTACAATCTCCTGTAATGCCTGTTTACCTAATTCATTGAAAATTGACCCAGCTATTCCAGAGCCAGTTAATATTTGTTTATTTCCATTTAGTATTACAACGCCCTCTTCAATTCTTTCGATTAAACTGTCTCTAATAAGTAGTCTTATTCTGCCTATTTGTAGCTCGTATCATTCTGGTATTAGGGTGTTTCTATGAGCAATGATAATAACACTATTTTGTTCCTCATCTTCAATTATTGGTATCGTCAATCGGATTTCTTCCGCTTGTTCGAAATTGTTAATACCAATTTGGTATCTTTTAACTCTTAACATGTCTGTCAAGTGTCCTTTTTCTCTTTTTAACGCGTTACCGCACATGTCATAAAGTTCTATTATGCCTTCATCTTTTTTGCTAATAGTTTTGATTATATTTTTTTCCTCTGGAGTTTTGCACTGCAATTGTATTGTACAGCTTTCATTTTTTGCTAGTTCTTGCATCCATCGCAATACTGCTAGACCCACTACACTTTCTGTGAAGTTTCCTAACTGCAGCCCCTCCTTGGTGGGAAGGCAAAGTAGTAATTCTCCTGGGTCCATTACCTGGACGGATGTCTCTGCCTGTAAGGCTAGTTTCTGCCATCCTAATACATGAGAATCGCCTCATGTATATTCTTGAATAAAGATATTGCTGGATTTTTCTTTAGCTTTTGCTGCCATAGCTTAGCCTCTTTAATATGACTCTACTTAGCAGTTTCTTTCGCCTTGTTATAGGCCTGTTACTGTTATCTTCACTCTTTATTTCTTATGTGCACATTTAACCCTTTCTGGGCTGCCCTTTCTGGGCTATTTAACAGTAAGCTTCTACCCTTTCTGGGCTGTATTCATAACAGTAAGCTTCTACCCTTTCTGGGCTATTTAACATTAAGCTTCTACCCTTTCTGGGCTATTTAACAGTAAGCTTCTACCCTTTCTGGGCTATTTAACAGTAAGCTTCTACCCTTTCTGGGCTATTTAACATTAAGCTTCTACCCTTTCTGGGCTATTTAACATTAAGCTTCTACCCTTTCTGGGCTATTTAACATTAAGCTTCTACCCTTTCTGGGCTATTTAACATTAAGCTTCTACCCTTTCTGGGCTGTTTAACAGTAAGCTTCTACCCTTTCTGGGCTGTATTCATAACAGTAAGCTTTTACCCTTTCTGGGCTGTATTCATAACAGTAAGCTTTTACCCTTTCTGGGCTGTATTCGCAAATACTGGTCCACCCTTTCTGGGTGTTTCGTCTATTTCCACCCTTTCTGGGCTTTTTCACTGCTTAGTCGTCTTTTATGTAGTAATTTATAATAGTAAACTACGCTTACTCTATTAGCCAAGCGCTCAATTGTCTAATTCTGGCCAGTAATTAGACAATTAAAGCACGTTGGGCGCCATGTTTTATGGTGTCTCCTTTATCTATACACCTTTTACCTATTTCTTTATTATTCTCAGGTAGGTAAGGAAAGTCGACCCTGGACAAAACTATAAGCATTTCAAAAATACTTACATCTTGCTCAGTAGACTTCCCTGTGGTCAGTTCTTGCTTACGGCTCTTAAATTACTACTCTTGCAGACCATAACTTGTCAATAATAAAATACAAGTTTTATTAAAATTAACAAAAGTTATATCAAAGTACAATAGTAAAGTTACAAAATCAAGGTATAATCAGCTGGTATCAGGCGTCGAGGGATACTGTGCTTGTTCAGTATCCGTCGGTCGAGTCTCTCTCTCAGTCTTTTATACACAGACGTCGAACGCTGGTTCTTCTGATGTCATCACCTGGAGTGCTGCCAACTCCTCTGCCGAGGCTTTCAGTTGTTTATGTCGCATTGCTTTAGCCCTTTTCCTCTTTAACAGTCGGTGAAATACACCTTAAATACTATATTGTCCATTTATCATAAAAACTATTTCTAATACATAAGTGTTTCTACTCTAAATCAGTCACTACATACATTTCATGCAAGTAAGCAGTTTTCTTAATGTAAGTGAAATTACACAATACATTTTCCATATAGCATTAATCACAGGGTAACATCTTTGTACTTAAGCAAAAGCATTATTACTACTTAGGTTACAGTACATCTGTTTATAGCAAATTAAGCATTAATCAAGACAGTATAATTGCAAAATCATCATCTCCATTAACACTGTCTCATCTGTCATCTCAAGCTTCTGTTAAGTGTTGTGCATGTGTTCACAAGAGAGTGATGTCCAGCAGATGACGTAGGCGTAGCGTAAGCTCTGGTTGGGGCTGTCCACACCAAGAATGATAACTATATCAATGACTACAAGTTTTATGAGAATAGAGAAAATCATACCACAACTTTAACAATAACAACACAGAAGAACAATATCATTAAAATCACCTTCAGGACAATTTTTTGTTCAATAGGTTGTGGGCACTATAGCTGTAGTAGAACTGGTAAGTGGACCATCCAAGAACTTTTGGGATTCTCAATTTAACAATACAATTTGGGAGACATTCATTCTAATTCAGAATTTGATTTAAGACAGTATGTAAATGGAGATTACAGTATCCAGCAACAGTAATGGTTATCTTTATAGCAAATCTTCTTGGTGTGACCGGGCCTTTAGTAGGAATGGGCATTTATAGTGTTTAAAAATGGTAGTATCATCAAGGCAAACTATTATTGGATTAATTTAGCATTTTTGTTCATTGAATTTGAGGATTATTCATTATCACTTTTGGTGTATTATCACTTTATCAATACTGTCACGATCATTAGCTGGAGTGCCCATGAGCTTCCGTAGAGGGCACTCCACTCAGGACTCATTCTGAACTCCATTTCCCATCCTGCCACATTCCTCTGATGTACTGTAGCATATACTCTATTTCTGTAAACTTAAAGGGACATTTTCCTCAAAAATGAAAATTCTTTCATTAAATAATCACCATCAAGCCATTCCAAATTCAATCATCTCCAGAACACAAATTAATATCATTTTGATTTAGATTTTTCTCTGAAACTCGATTTACAGCAATGGTAACAGTCAAGGCACAGAACATCGTTAAAATAGTCAGTGTGTTATCAGTGGTTCAACCGTAATTTTACTAAGCTACGAGAATACTTTCTGCATAGACTAATCAACAATTCTTCCCCTTCGTGTGACCCTAGGCTCCATTATATAGAGTAAAACAGTGTACATATCTTTCTGTGCCTGGGAACATTTCAGTTACATTGCTGTTTATGAAGTGTTGGAAAGCTCCTGGATTTCATAAGAATACACAGATTCATTAACAGAGGTTGTATGAGTTATTGTCTGTCATATTCATTTTAGACCTCCCATTCAATTGTATTAAACTAAGAGAGATGTTCTGTTTTTCTAAAATTCTTAATTTGTGTTCATCTGATAAATGAAAAGTCAAATATTGGATGTCATGAGGGTGGAAAGAATTAAGTTTCCTTTAAATCTCTTTCCCTGTATTTGTGTGTGTGTGTTCCATTGTGCAGAATTTGAAATGTTGTTGTTGGACTACATGTATGTGTTTGACCTTTGCATTTTGTTTCGTTTTCTCCCTTTAACAAAACTACTGTATATCTGTTCAGTACTTCTACTTTTTAAATACTCGAGTACATTTAAAGTTGTACTTTTTTCTAACTTTAACTCAAATTGTACCTGTACTTGTACTTTTAAGTAAAATTTTCACTAAGTTTCTGTGCTTTCACTTGAGTCAAATTGTTGAGTATTTTTTACACACAAACTTCTCTTCACAAGACATGAAAGTGAGTAAATGATGACAGTGTGACATTTTTGGGTGAACTATGACTTCAAAAATTGACACAGTACCATACAAAGTGCCAGCAAAACAATGAGCAGCGAATACTGAATGAAACTGGGAAAGAAAGCTTTCTGTTTTCATTCAGGGTCATCATGTCTGTGCTTCCTCTCTCCTCTCAGCTCTGGAGTCCACATTTTTTTGCCTCCCAGCTAACTCTCACAATGACCTCTAGTGGACAGGAGAGAAAACAAATAAGTCTACTATAGATCAAGCATTACAAGTTTCTGCAAACACATTTGCAGTCCTACAATATGTTTTGCTTAAGACCACATGCATTGGCTTCTAAACAGTTTTTCCAAACATCAGCTGTCACAATGTTTTTGGTTTGTGTTGGATTTGAAGAGTTCAGTTTTGGCTCCAAATAATGTACACCTCTGCTGTGAGGACATAACTGAAGATATGAAGACATTTTTGGTGTACTACCAAAATTAGAATTCAAATGTATTTATTCTAAGTAAAATCAAAACGTATTAAATTTATATTACATTTGGTGCATTCAAAATGCGCATAGATTTTAAATAGTTTCCAGAAAAGTTGTTTCCCCCCAAAAAACAGAAGTGATAATTTGGCTGATATGTGGAAATGTTGTACACAAGATCTCTTAAGTTTGAGAAACCTGATTTCAGAAGCTGTTTGGCATTGAAATCAAAGTGAAACTAAATAAAAGAACAAAGATAGTAAATCTCACTCCATGTTACACTAATTAAAGTTTTGAAAACATTATTTAATGATTATAGATCTGTATTTTCAGAAATTATACAAGAATATCTGTAATAAAGAAGAAATATCTATAAATGAGCAAAGATCTGCAAGGAGTGTGTTACAGATAATAACAGTTCAGCTGTAAGGACTTCATAACCAAAACCATAAATGCAAAACATTTTTTCCCAGAGGAACAAACAGGAACTGTAAGAGTCCCAGCCTTTTTATTTGCATCAGCTTCAGTTAAAACCATTTGATGTTTGCAGAAGTGACAGACAAACAGCTGAAGGAGGACTGGGAATATTTCAAGCAGCACTATCTATTTCACGCTGGTTGATATAAAGAGTTAAATTTAAAGCTGGCTGACAGAGTACATATTTTTTCTTGTATGTCAGAAAGGATGTGTCAACAAATTCCACATAAAGGGAGGAACCGAGAAGACCAGCACAGAACAAACAACTATCATGAATGGACATCATTTAAGTGAACTTCATAAAAGCGAGTGTGCTTTTTACAAGTTCACAAAAGAAAAACGAATTCTGTTATGTACAGGTAAACTAAACTTTTAAACAGAAATGGAAGACTGTCCAGATCCAGCTACAGAAGGAGAACTTCTTGAAATACGGCGTGACACAGAAGGTAGGAAAGGACCCAATGTCAAATACTTTGATTAAATAAATTGATTTAGTTTTATTGGAATATGAGAAGATAACATGGATTTTCTTTGTGTTGTAAAACAAAAGGTTAAATTTGTCCACCTCAATACGTATGACGTCATCACGTAATGTGTACGTGTACATCACGTGACGTGCAAATGCAGTAGTGTCAAGAGTGAAACAAGAATGGCCTTTGCAAGTGACCAAGACGTAAAGGTACAATTTTTAATACAGCTAGGTAGTCCAAAAATTATTATTTTATTTTATTTTTTAAATAGGAGGAAGAAGAGTAAGCCTGTTACAAATCATTTCTTAATGGCGTGTAACTTTCTTTACCGCTGCTTTCAGTTTCTCACGTGGTGAACGCATGAGCCTGTTTGTAAACAATTGTTGTGCACCACGCAGCTGAGTTGGTCATTTTTAGTCTTTGTGTAATGATTACAATAAGTGATGACAATTGTGTTATCTCCTTCTCTTCTCTATCACCGCTTCCGGGGCCTGATACATTTACGCCATTTTGTGTGTTGTAGTCAAGATGAAAGTCATATTGCATTAAATATCAAATAGCGGTTTGTGTCAGTCGTGAGAAATGTATCAGTCATCTCTTAGTCATTCTGGATTCACAAAACAACCATTATGACTGGAGATACACTCTACTGACCACCTTTATAAAATGCTAGTGCTAAATTATTATTGATAACTTTCAAAAATTCAAAAAGACTTTTCCATTCGTTCATTTCTTTCTTTATTTTAAGTCTGTAGTAAATTATCCCACTGTACATATTTCAAAACGTAGCATTAGCCATGGATTGCGGAACGGACCAAAAAAAAAGCTATTTCATTAGCTATTGCTGGTCACAGTTACACAGTTATTACATAAGTACTATGTGTTTTATTAAAGGTTTCCGAACCATGTCAAGATAATCCGTATGGATTTAATGGTGTGGTTGTGTTCGGAGATAAAACCTATAGCATGACTCCAGGAATTATCCCAGATATGACTGGCTTCAATCAATACCTTACTAGGTAAGTCAAGTGGATCCTCTGAAGTGCATGGGTGCAGTCAGAATGAGCAATGTTATGAATTGAAGACACATACTGTAGCAGAAAGCAGTTTGAAGATAAAAATATCTTGATGGATAGGTTTCTTACATACACACAGCTTTTCACTTCATAAAACATGAACTGATGTCCTGGAGTCCTGTGGATTGTTGTGATGTTTTTATCAGCTGATGGATTGATGGTACCCATTCAATGCAGAGGATCCATTTGTGAGCACATTATGTAACGCAAACAAAATCATCTACATCTTGGATGACCTGAGAGTGAAAACATCTTCAGCAAATTTTCATTTTTGGATGAACTATTCCTTTTAGAGCTGCAACTAACGACTATTTTTTATGTCGACTAATCTAACGATTATTTTTTTCGATTAGTCGACTAATCTAACGATTATTTTTATTACAATAAATAATCGAATGTTCTTTTTTTTTATTAGCTAATGATTCCTTTGGATAACTTTACCAAAAAAAATATAAGTACAACTTCTAATATAATATTTCAGCCTTTATTCATTTTCAACTTATGTGGTTGAAGTTTTCACAGTATAAAATAAATAAGAGGCAAAGAAAATTATTTTACAATGGTAAATATGAGCTTATGATAGCATTTATAATTAAACCACAGTAGCCATACATTTACAGTTGTCTGAGACGTCATGAAATGTTCTTTAGCATCACAAACCATAAAATGTAGTCAGGGTTCTGCTATGGTTTAGCATGGTTTCCAGAGATCTGGAGCTGATTCGGGGTAGCTCGGTGGTTTGTGACTGTTGTCTCGCGCCGCACTGTCTTTTAATGGGCCGTTCACATATCACGTCTATTGCGCGCTCAAGTTCGTTATTTCCAACGTAGGAAGAGACTCGCTCTTTTTTTCCAGGCGTGTCCGCATCGCATCGAGTTAAAAAAATCTCAACTTTTCAGAATGCCGCAAGCGCAAGAATATCAGACCTGAACCAGGAAGTTGGTCACCAGATCACACGGTAACCAGTTAAACCGTAACACCGGAGAGCGCCAAGTTGTTTTCCTCTGAGGTGCTCGCGCATCGCAGTGCTGCCGTGGTTCACCATATCGGTTTTACAAAGGGAACAAAGGGCCATTTTATTTGTCCTCTGTTTAAAGTATTCACATACTTTTGATAACAATGGTCTCTGTTTTTGTGATAGAATGCAACTTTCTCCATTCCCAGTATGCCATTACGCGAGATGTAAACAAACAGTGTGACGCGTCGACGCATTTCACACACATCGACGTATTTTTGTAGTCGACGTAATCGATGACGTCGACGCGTTGTTGCAGCACTAATTCCTTTACAGGCTAGAAAGCTTAGTTTGCAGTCTATGTTAATTGCTAATTATTTGTTTTCTGAACATTTGTTTTTCATAGAAGGGATTTTATTTTTTTTGAGTGAACTTATTTTTTATTCTTTGCAACAGACGTGGAAACGGCTTCATTACTGGAATCATTAATGCAGACCATCAGAATAATGGTACAATGTTCATTTATTTATTTATTCTTTTTCTATTGACTTGAGAAACACCATTTAATGAACTCTTAGAAGTGTCATTTCAAGTGTGTCTATTCACTATTTATTGTACTGAACACTTTGAAAACCACATTATCTTCTCTAAATCAGCTCAAGCATCTCGTCAATCGCTGTCAGTGAATGTAATGGTTACTGTGTCTGCTATATCGCTCCCAATGAACACTCACGACCAACCAGGAGGTCGTCACATGGACCCACCTTTTACTGATGGTGAGACATTAGATGTATTAGTATTTCAGCAAAGTGATATAAGATTTAGGATTACCAAATGCAAATCTACTGTAGTATGGCACATTATGAAACAAACGCACTGATTGGTTCTCCTGGTTGCTGCAGGTGACGTGTTACACTCCGTTTATGGATGGGGAAGGAACATGTCTCAGCTTTGGGACAGAGATGAACAACACGAGGAAGAGGAGAAAAATGTACGTCTGAAGATGAAGAAGAAAAAAGCTGGAAGAAGGAGGAAAAGATCCCGTAATGCTGGTCATTAGAGGGGCTAAAGATCTGACCAGCATGTGTCAGATCAAACATTAAAAATAATATTCATAGTATTTTCATTATTTTGTACTTTTTGCTTTACTAATTTTAAGATGCGGTCATATTTACAATTTGGTGAATTTTTGTAGGCAAAATCCAGTCATCTACACAGTCATCTACACAGAAGTTTACCCAAGCAGATTTTACACGGGGTTCACGTTGGTCAAGCAAATTCACTGCTTGGTTTGAAAGTGACTCCTGAGTTGTGCTTCAAACAGCACTACACTGATGAAAATGGACAATGTACCTTTTCTTTTTGCCTGCATAATTTCACTAATGTGACAGCAACTTTATTGTGTTAACCCTAAACTTTAGTATACTGTGTATTTACTAACAAAATAATCAGCTTTTTCATTGTACTGAACTAATCCACATCTGCAGTGTTAAAGGTATAATCCACCAAAATAAATAAAGAATAATTTACTCAGCCTCTTGCTGTCCTAGGTATATATGACTTTCTTCTTTCAGACAAATACAATCAGAGTTATATTAAAAATATGATAGGAAACGTGGAGTTATAACTCTCGAGAAGAGATTTATGACAGATAATATAAGTTACTAAATTAATACACGATTTTGATCTCTCCAAGTGATCATATTTACCATGTTTACTATAGTGACGTTAATGTTTAGCGTACATAGTCTTTTACATCACTTAAAATATTTCTGCACTCCCAAACCATTATTATATTTTGATGACATATGCTACGCAGAGCTAAACTCTCAAGACGAGACTTATGACAGATAAAATATGTTACTAAATATATTCACGATTGTGATGGAGAATAAGAAGCTGACATGATTTCTCCTGGTTGCGTTTACCATGTTTACTGTGGTAACGTTAATGTATAGCGTGCATAATCTTTTACATCGCTTATAAATATTTCTGCCTTGTATGGTGATTATAATTCACATCAGATCCAATTTATTTCAAACACTAAAATAAAGTTTTGAGCTTAGCCTAGCTAGGCTTTTCTCCGCTGCCATTTTCTCTGGCCTATCGTGGCCTAACTCTCAGCATGACCTATCGTGGCCTCTATGACTGTCCATCCTATCGTGGCCTCTATCACTGTCCATTCTATCGTGGCCTCTATCACTGTCCATCCTATCGTGGCCTCTATCACTGTCCATCCTATCGTGGCCTCTATCAGTGTCCGCACTATCGTGGCCTCTATCAGTGTCCGCACTATCGTGGCCTCTATCAGTATCCGCACTATCGTGGCCTCTATCACTGTCTGGCCTACCTTGGCCTCTATCACTATCCGGCCTATCGTGGTCCATCTCCTCTACTCTATAAGCTAAATCCTTTTAAGATCTAACCTGATACATTGTTAAAAGCTTTCATAATCACTTTTATTTTGACTATCTATTTGCAATTACTGGTGGTGGTGAGATACTATTCATATTACCACTTTCAACCAATGGTTTTCCCTTTGTTTGCCTATCTAAAGCCCTATTCGGATGGGAATAGTTTTGCAGGGGGTCGTTAGAGAAATGTGTGTTTCACAGACGTACTTGGTGATTTTAATCCCGTCCGAATCTGCCACGTCTGTGTTTTTCTCACACAACCTCTGTGATAATTCCAGAGCAAATTACCTACTGTTTTTCAGCAAACTCAGTGATCCTCTGAGAAAACTAATCCCGTCCAAATGCGAATGTCTGTGATTGCCGGTGATATTTTATTTCACAACGCATTTCCTTGTGTGTTTTGGCCAACGTGAATTACCGTAGATGCTCTTACTGCACGCATGTTTGATATATTTGCTTACCGGCAAAGAAATAATAATAAAAAATACTAAAATCAAGAGCAAGATCAAGTAAACTGTCAATACCTGCTATTGTAATATCAGCATCAGGTAAGATTACTCATGTTCATTTATGTACTCAGTTACATAATGTTTTAATTACATTTAATTAAAAAAAAGGAAAAACAAGTTAAACTAAAGGAACCACACATTAACATGGTTTTGCTATACTAGCCAATTAGTATTTATTGTGTAATAATACTAATGGCAATCATTCTAAATGAATGCAATGCACACATACGTATGATCTCTGTGACGCCCAGATGCACAAATCAGACCCTCCCACCTCTGTAATAAACACGGAGATGTTAGTCCCGTCCGAATTGGTACATGAAAATCACAGACGTCAGGTGGTAAGAATCGAAACTCAAACGTAGTTTAGAAAACTAGTCCTGTCCGAATAGGGCTTAAGTGTCATTTTCTTTATGTATTCTATTTCTCTGGCCTTCCCCTCGTGGTATTCTTTCTGAGCCTATCTTCCTTTTAGGTTTACCCTTTGTAGCTATGTGGTAAATCTTCTATGGCCAACCCGGGGCCATTTTCCTCAGTATGGCCTCATGGGTCTCTATCACTGTCTGGGCTATAGTGGCCCCTATCAATATCCAGCCTTCTTGGCCTCTATTACTATCTATTCTATGGTTGCCTCTCTCTCTGAGGCTCTGCGGTCCATCTTCGGTGTCTCGCTTCCCTCACTCATCTAAGTGTCATTTCCTTCTGCAGCCCATTTCTCTGGCCTTCTCCTCTGTGGCCCACCGGGACCGTTCCCCTCGGTGGCCCGCTGGGGCCTTTTCTGCGGCCTATCATGGCCTCTCTCTCTGAGGCTCTGTGGTCTATCTTCATTGCCATATAAGCTCATACTTTAGCTATAATCTGATGTTGTATTCTTATGTCTGGCTATTTATCTCAGTTTATCTCTTTTCATTCATGTTCCAGGATCTTCTAAGAAATACTTCACCTGGTGCGCATTACATTTTTCATCTTTCTTTTGGAGTAGGCTCCGCCCTGCCTTCGTCTTCGGCAGGATTAGCTGGTATCTACAGACTTCAGATCTACGCTACGGATGGGACCTACGCCAAAATAATTCTGTTTTTGTATGTTTTTGTAAAAAAAAACTTCAGTCTTATCTACACCTCCTGAGTCTTTCTGGTAGAACTTACAAAATCACCCACTATACTGTACATTGTGATATAGCCTGATTTGTTGGTCTGCTAGACTGGATTGCTTTCCACTACAGATGAACCGCTCCAGAGTCCAGAGTTTGTTTTCAATTGCTTTGGTGCAGATCTGAGCATAATTGCTTGTGTTCACATATGCCCAAACTAACCAAGCTAAGGTGGGAACATGCCAGGCTCCGAAGCAACTGGGCAGGTGTGAAAGCACCTCAATCTTCCATTTCAGTTAGCCAGTGTTGTGCTACATCCAAACCAGAAATGGCCCTAATCTGCTTTATTATGTATGGAGCATTTTTGCCCTGTCACTGGCTGGCCTTACACACTGATTAGCCAGTGTTGACTGTGATTTGCAAAAAGTGGACTAAATCGTAATTTACTATTTGGGCAGTATTTATCATTTTATATGTGGGCCACTTTAGGCTCACAGCCACATTAGCCAGTGTTTGCTGTGCCATATCTTTTTGAAAACTGGCCAAGATACATTTTAGGAAAACCGGGCCACATTTGTGGCATCATATCAAGAAACTCTACCGACCTCAGTGTGTATCAGTCTCTCCTCTCTTCCTTCTCTGCAAATGTCTTCACGGCTAAATCATTCTACTACCACAACAAAATTAACAGCTGTTGTGACGCTCGGAAACTCTTCAAGACTTTCTCTTCTCTTCTTAATCCTCCGCCACCACCTCCTCCATCGACTCTTACAGCGGACGACTTTGCAGTTTTCTTCACAAATAAGACAAGATCCATCAGTGACCAATTCTCCACACCGCAGACTGAGGACAACTTCACAATGACCGATGCACACTCTTTCTCCTCCTTCTCCCCACTCTCAGAGATGGACATCTCCAAACTTCTCCTGTCCAATCATCCTACTACTTTTCTACTTGATCCGATCCCCACTCACCTCCTTCAAGGGTCTCTTCTTCAGTCATACCTTCGCTTACTCACATTATCAACTCCTCTCTTCACTCTGGAACATTTTCCTCAGCATTCAAGCAGGCTCGGGTAAGCCCACTGCTCAAGAAACCATCTCTAAATCCAGCGCTTCTTGAAAACTACAGACCGGTATCCCTTCTTCCATACATTGCAAAGACACTTGAGTGAGCTGTGTTCAACCAGCTTTCTATGTTCCTTGTACAGAACAACCTCCTGGACAGCAACCAATCTCGCTTCAAAAGTGGCCACTCAACTGAGACTGCTCTCGGTTACTGAAGCCCTGCGACTAGCAAGAGCAGCTTCAAAATCCTCGGTACTCATCTTACTGGACCTGTCTGCTGCTTTTGACACTGTTAATCACCAGATTCTACTGTCCACCCTCAGAAAGATGGGCATCTCTAGAACTGTACTCCTGTGGGTTAAGTCCTACCTCTCTGACAGATCCTTCAGTGTGTCTTGGAGAGATGATGTTTCAAAGTCACACCACCTTGCTACTGGGGTTCCCCAAGGCACAGTACTTTGATCACTTCTCTTCTCCATCTACATGACATCATTAAGATCTGTCATTCAGAAGCATGGCTTTTCTCATCACTGCTACGTTAATGACACCCAACTCTACTTCTCATTCCAGCCAGATGACCCAACGGTAGCTGCTCGCATTTCAGCCTGTCTGAGTGACATTTCTAGCTGGATGAATGACAATCACCTTCAGCTTAACCTTACGAAGACAGAACTCCTGGTGATTCCAGCTAACCCATTGCTTCATCACAACTTCTCTATACAGCTGGGTTCATCAACCATTACTCCTTTGAGGACAGCCAGAAACCTAGGAGTTGTGATGGATCATCAGTTAAGCTTCACAGACCACATTGCTACAACGACCTGGTCCTGCAGGTTTGCCTTATACAACATTAGGAAGATTAGACCCTTCCTGTCAGAGCAAGCAACCCAACTTCTTGTCCAAGCTCTTGTTCTCTCCAGACTGGACTATTGTAATGTTCTCCTGGCGGGCCTTCCTGCATGTACTGTCAAGCCTCTGCAATTGATCCAGAATGCAGCAGCGAGGGTTGTCTTCAATGAGCCAAAAAAAAAACCATGTGACTCCTCTCCTCATCAGGTTTCACTGGCTACCAGTAGCCGCTCGCATCAAATTCAAGGTACTGATGCTTGCCTACAAGACAACCACTGGCACGGCACCAACATACCTAAACTCAGTCTTATGTGCCCTCCAGAAGTTTGCACTCTGCAAGTGAATGACACCTTGTGGTGCCATCCCAAAGACGTTCCAAATCACTCTCACGGACCTTTTCCTGGACTGTGCCCAGCTGGTGGAATGACCTCCCAATCTCAATTCGTACAGCTGAGTCTTTACTCATTTTCAAGAAACATCTAAAGACTCATCTTTTTCGCCTGCACTTAACCAACTAATACCAGCACTTTTCCTTTTCCTGTCTTTTCATTTATAAAAAAAAAAACTGGCTATGCGTTCTAAACTAGACTAACTGAGACTAGACTAACTTGTCATGGCACTTGTAAACTGTTGTTGTTCTCTTGTTGACCAGACTGCTTCTATTGTTCTCTTTGGATAAAAGCGTCTGCTAAATGATTAAATGTAAATGTAAATGTAATATGCAGGCCAGTTTATGCTCACAACCACATTAGCCAGTACATATTGTACCACAATTTTGCCAAAACTGGCCCAGGTATTTTTCAAGATAACTGGGCCACATTTGTTGCTTCACATGCAGGCAACTTTAGACTCACAGCCACATTTAGCCAGGTGCTTACTGTGCCATATCTTTGCAAAAACCATCTCAGACACATTTCAATATACTTGGGCCACATTTGCTGAAACATATTAACGATTAGATTCATCATTATTATCATTATGCACAGTGCGAGTATAGAGCTAATGAAATGCAAAACTGTGGACCACATTTGGTTTACACTCTGACAGCCACCCGGATGGGGTAGCTTGTGCCACATTTTTGCCAAAGGTGGCCCAATTTTGGTTGGCAAAATTTAGGCCATATTCACTATTTACAACATGGGCCACTTTGGGGTCACATTCAGATTACACATTGTTGTGAACACCAGATCTTTGCCTACAGAGGCCCACATGTGATTTGATAAATTTGAACCATTTTTTCTATTTTACATGTGGGCGACTTCAGGCTTACTTCCATTTGGTCCAGGCCACAAAAAGGCCAGCAGTGCAAAATCATTTGCCTATTTTCCACTGTCGGGGAATGCGAGCAAGTGCTTTAAATGGGCCAGACAGGGCTAATAGCCTTGTACCTTTAGCACCAAGATAGCACCAAAATATTACTGCGTTTCCACCATCGGTCCAGAAGCTCCGCTGTGCTTCATTAAAACCGACCCTTTACACACCTCTCAGGAACAACGTCACAAAACCCCATCATTTCAACAACAAAGAGAATTTGTCAGAAAACCAATGAGAAATAAGTCACTGGATCTAACACATTCACAAAACGAACATGATAAAAGCGGACATTTGTTTGCATGCTTTGTTAAATATTTTAATCCGAAAGCTTCAATGTTTTACTATAATAAGTGATACATTAATCATAATGAATTAATTTATCAGGATTGAAAATTAGTCACACAGAAATAAAGCATTATGAACATGTTTCTGTTTCTGTTTATTTGTAGTCAAAGTAGCCTATATTCATCACATTTAGAAAGAATAATTTTTTTTATAAAAGCTCCCAATCAAAAACCATTATTATATTTTTATGACAGGCTAAACAGAGCTAAACTCTGGAGACGAGAAAAACAAAGATAGAATATGTTCCTAAATAAATACACGATTGTGATAATAAGAATAAGAATAAGAAGCTGACATTTGATTTCTTCAAGTGGTTGTATTTACCATGTTTACTATGGTAACATTAATGCCAAGCGTGCATATTCTTTTGTTTTGCTTATAAATATTTCTGCCTTGTATGGTGATGTATTTAATAAAAAAAATATATATAAAAAAATGAATGCTGGAGTCATAGTGAGTGAGTGACGTGACATTCAGCCAAGTATTGTTACCCATACTCAGAATTTGTGCTCTGCATTTAACTCATCCAAAGTGCACACACACAGAGAAGTGAACACACACACACACACACACTCCCAGGAGCAGTTGCTCAAAGTCACCCAAGTCGTAGAATTGAGGGTGGAGAGAGAACTGTACATGCACCTACAATTCCTGCCGACACTCCTGTAGCCCCAGCTAGAGAAAAATAACAAATAAACTGATTTAATAAAAAAAACGCCCCAAAAGTGGGTAGTCCCAAAATTAGTTCTGGTAATATGAAATGGTTCTGGTGGTGCGAAAGGCCCTACAGTGAAGAGGACACTATACTGTCAAAAACAGAGTATGTGAGCGTAGTAGGGCTGTCAAAATTGCTCAAAAATGACGTTCGAATATTCCCTCTAAAAAACACACGAATATTCGAACTATTTGAACATCTGTTTGCGCATGTTGTCAATAACAGGACAAAATAATACAAAGAGACATAACTACTTGTATAGATAGTCTATTTAAGTTTAAACATATATGACAACGTATTACCTACACAAAAACAAGGAAATCAACTAATGGCCAAGACTGCAGACCTCAAGCTCTCTCACCCTCACGTTCTCTGCACATAATGGTTTAAATGAACAAAACAAATTTTTGTGCAAGCAATTTAAGGTAGCGACTGTTGTCCCAAATATAGCAGGCTTCATTCAGTGATTGAAACAAATATTATTAATATTAATTGAAGTTTAACAGCATATAGAACTGACATTGAATGCTCCGAGCGAGCTGTGCTGTGGTAAACATGAAACTTTTCCTTGACATTAAACGATAAATAATCAAACCTCGGATTCATTGCTTGACAGAACTCCCCGAAGCCTGCCCCATCCGTGATATTGATCGGTCTCATGTCCTTACTGAACAAAATTATTTTATCCGTTTTTTTTTTAACTATTCGAATACATATTCGAATTTAGAATATTCGTTGACAGCCCTAGAGCGTAGTGGAGCACCAACAGGCTGCATAAACAAATTCCTTGAGAACTATACCTTCTCTTTCATGTAAATTTTTGCCGTCAACATAGCCTTCACATTCTTTCTCATTTGAGTGATCCTTCTCTATAAAGCTAGCTAAATTTGTTTAATGTGAATTCTTGCTAAATATGCAGTTATATTATGGGTCAATGGCATGAATGGCAATGGCGGTGGTGAAGCGAGTTAAAACCATGACACTCCGATTTTTAAAAAATCCCCTCCTCGCACAAGTCAAAATCACACTGCTCTACACCATGCTCCGCACTCCCACTCTGCTCCGCTCACATACTCTGGTCAAAAAGCACCATCTATGAGACGTTAACCCAAGGTCCTGACTCTCTGTGGTGGTTAAAAATACAAGGCACTTCTCGTAAAAAGTAGGGGGGTAACCCTGGTGTCCTGGCCAAATTGCTGCCACTGGTCCTTGTCAATCATGAACTCCTAATAACCCCCATCCACTTGATTGGTTCTATGACTCTTTCTCCTCTCCACCTGTAACTGGTGTGTGGCTGCCCTCACATCAGCTAGGATACTCAATTGAAAAGTAACACAAGTCACGTTAATTACACAGACTGCAAGAATGGAACGCAGTATGGTTCGAGATAACATAAAAAATATACAATGGGGAGTACAACAAAGTGAAGAGGCATACCGTGATGTCTTTTTATAACAGAGATGGAGATGTAAACGCAAACTTTACATGATAGCAGGAGCAAAAAGTTGGGCTAAGGGGCTCATTTTTTATAACAACTAGTAGTGTTACATATCATTTAAGCTAAGAAAAGAACACAACACTGCAGAAAACAGTTGAATGTCGTTATTGATGTTTTCTGTGTTTGTGGAGCAAATATGTTAAAACATTCTGCAACGAGTTTAACTCCACTTTTTGTACTCTTTGCTGTGGTAGGTACCCCAACAGAAGGGTACCAAAAAAGTGTTATGGTAAGGTTCTCTTTCGGAGATAATAGTAGTAAATAAAGGATTGTTATGATCTGTCATTAGCGGTTAGACAGATCATAGTTGATCGGAGATGCATACGGACCAGGCACCACAGTTTTCAGTCATCTTAAACTCAATCAAACTGCATCTCAAACAAATAAGAAAACAAATAAGTCTAATACATGGATCATTACAAGTTTCTGCAAACACATTTCCAGTCCTATGTTTTGCTTAAGATCACATGCACTGGCTTCTAAACACTGTCACACTGTTTTTGGTGTGTGGTGGATTTGAGGAGTTAATTTGTGGTTCATAATGATGTATGCAAATGCTGTGAGTACATACTGTAACTAAATATGAGTAGTATTTTTTGTGTGCCACAAAAAGCAGAATTCAAATGTATTCATTAAAAGTACATGAAAATGTATTAAAATTGATCAGATTTGGTGTATTCAAAATGCACATGGATTTCGAATAGTTTGCAGAAAATATGCACCAATTACATTACAAACGTTGTTGTACAATCACAACAAATCAGTTAAAATGCCTTACTGCTAATCAAAAAACAAACCACAAACTGGTTTTGCAACAGAAATGAAAACAGGAAGTGTACTTTAAGAGTCCCAGCCTTTTAACACTCCATCATTTTTAGAGGAAACTATCTGTTGTTTGGAGAAATGAAAGTAATCAGTGTTGAGAATATTTCAAGCAGCCCTGTTTATTTTACACTGGTTCGATATAGCGAGTTAAAGATTATGGCTGGCTGATACTGTATATTGTGCATTGGAAAGGATGCATCAACAAATTAGTGGTGGAAAGAGTACTAAAAAATTTTACTTAAGTATTGATCAGTATTGCTACTTAAGGAATAATTTACTTAAGTGCAAGTAAAAGTGCTGAGAAATAATATGACTCAAGTAAGAGTAAAAAAGTAGTTTGCTGAAAAACTACTCAAGGTAATGGTTTGTTGTTTGTTTGTTTTTTTGTGGGTTTTTTTTACCAAAAAATAGACGATGTGAGCAGTGTCTCAAGTCTCATTTATTTATATAGCCCTTTCTACTACAACGTAGACCAAAGGACTGTACATCTAAAAGCAAGGAAACATCAAAAATACAAAAAACAAAATATGGAATGACAAGTCAAGAATTAAAAGAAACAGAATACAAATACATTTTCACACGAGTTTTAAAAACATCAACTGACGGTGCAGATCTTATATCAGGGGGAAGAGCATTCCACAGTCTAGGTCCAACGACTGAGAAAGCTCGATCCCCTTTAGTTTTGAGACAAGTTCTTGGAACAAAGAGCAGTAAACAATTAAAGGACCTTTGAGATCTACCAGAGTTCATAAGCACCAAATCCTTGATATATTCCGGGGCCAACTCGTGAACAGCTTTATAAACATATAACAAAACCTTATACTGTATCCGATATTTCACAGGGAGCCAATGAAGCCTTTTCATAACAGGTGTCATATGCTCCCTATTCTTAATACCAGTCAGGAGCCTCGCTGCAGCATTTTGAACCAGCGGCAATCTTGAGATAAGAGATTGACTAATTCCTACATATAGAGCATTACAGTAATCCAAACGCGTAGAGATGAATGTGTGAATCACTGTTTCCAGATCAGGAACAGACAAAAGAGATTTAATTTTTGCAATAGTCCTTAACTGATAAAAACAAGCATAAGAGCAGAGTCAAAAATTACACCTAAATTTCTTATTTAAGGCTGAACGTATGTTTCCCATATACCTAGAAAATCGCCTAAACCACTGTCATCCTTCTTCATCCCAAACACCATGACTTCAGACTTACTGGCATTTAACTGCAAGCAGTTTTGCTGTAACCAACTGGTCACCTCCTTTAAACAAGCAACCAGGGATAAATTAGGGTTTGATCCTCCAGCTCCAATCAGTAAATAAATCTGAATGTCATCGGCATATAGGTGATAAAATATACCATATTTCTTGAAAATTTGACCTAGAGGCAGCAAAAACAGAGTAAAGAGAATAGGTCCCAGAATTGAACCCTGAGGTACTCCACAATCCAGAAAAACTGACCCGGAGGAAAAATCCCCAACCTTCACAGAAATTGAACGTCCGCTTAAATATGAGGAAAACCATTTTAAAACCGTCCCTCTCAACCCTACAACGTGTTCCAAACGATTAATAAGAATATTGTGATCAATTAGATCAAAAGCTGCACTAAGATCCAACACAATTAGAGCCTGAGTCTGCAATAAGTAATAGATCATTTGAGATTTGCAGTAAAGCTTATTCAGTACTGTGTCCTGCCCGAAAACCAGACTGACAGACATCTACAGGGTTAACCCTGATCCTAACACGCATGCACTTTAATGTCTGTTTCATAAGTGAGACTCAGGAAATCCCTTATGGACAAATGCATCAGATATCACTCCAGCTGAATAACATGCAGATGGAGATGCTTTGACTGAATGAAGAAACGTGGAAGACAATAAACACACAACTGCAATAAAATGCTAATTGACATAGCTTTTATCACAGTATAAAATTAGACTCTCTTACTGTGATAAGAAGCAACATGGAACCGCAGAAGCTAACTGTTTCAAACATGACTGATGTTATATAGTGATTTTGGATGAAACATGATATCAGTCTCATAAATTGTCATGTCAGGTTTAAGCAAACATACAATACCAACTGTTTTATAACAAATTTTCAAAACTACATTCACGTACAAGTGCTTGTACACAAAACACGGGTCTGTCATGATCCTGCCTCAAGACTAGAGAAAAAGTCAGGACATGAAGGCAGAATCATGACACATTAGTCATAACCAAAACCATAAATGTTAAACTGGTTTACCCAGAGCAACAAACAGGAACTGTAAGAGTCCCAGCCCTTTTGTTTGCATCAGCTTCAGTTACAACCATTTGATGTTTGCAGAAGTGACAGACAAACGGCTGAAGGAGGACTGGGAATATTTCAAGCAGCACTGTCTATTTCACGCTGGTTGATATAAAGAGTTACATTTAAAGATGGCTGACAGAGGACATATTTGTGTCCTGTGTGTCAGAAAGGATGTGTCAAAAAATTCCACATAAAGGGAGGAACAGAGAAGACCAGCACAGAACAAACAACTATCCTGAATGGACATCATTTAAGTGAACTTCATAAAAGCGAGTGTGCTTTTTACAAGTTCACATGAGAAAAACTAATTCTGTTATGTACAGGTAAACTAAACTTTTAAACCGAAATGGAAGACTGTCCAGATCCAGCTACAGAAGGAGAACTTCTTGAAATACGGCGTGACACAGAAGGTAGGAGAGAACTCAATGTCAAATACTTCTTTTTGAATTTTGTTTCAATTATTTTCGTTTTATTGGAATATGAGAAGATAACATGGATTTCTTTTGTGTTGTAAAACAAAAAATTTAATTTGTCCACCTCAATACGTATGACGTCATCACGTAATGTGTACGTGTACATCACGTTATTTGCAAATGCGGTAGTGTCAAGAGTGAAACAAAGATGGCCTTTGCAAGTGACCAAGACGTAAAGGTACAATTTTTTAACACAGCTAGGTAGTCCAAAATTATTATTATATTTTTTTCAAAATAGGAGGAAGAAGAGTAGGCCTGTTACAAATCATTTCTTAATGGCATGTAAAGGCATGTAACTGTCTTTACCGCTTCTTTCAGTTTCTCACGTGGTGAACGCATGAGCCTGTTTGTAAACAATTGTTGTGCACCACGCAGCTGAGTTGGTCATTTTTAGTCTTTGTGTAATGAGACTTTGTGTAACCACTCGACTGACCACCTTTATAAAATGCTAGTGCTAAATTATTATTGATAACTGTCAAACATTCAAATTTCAAAACATTCGGTTCATTTCTTTCTTTATTTTAAGTCTGTAGTAAATTATCCCACTGTACATATTTCAAAATGTAGCATTAGCAATGGATTGGGGAACGGACCAAAAGAAAGGGGGGCCTGAGGTGCGGGTGACTGTTGGTGGTTTGGGGTGTGGTTGGCATTATAATGCCTTTTAACTGTACCAAATATTGTGAATGTACTATATAGAGTCTACAAGATTGTACGTTACATCCTAGTATACATTTTATTATTAGAAACAATACTAGAATATTAGTTAGATGCCAGATGTATTATGTGGTTTTAAGCTATGACTCTAGATGACAGATTTTTAGAATTGAGATCACGGTTCTCCCAAGATTCTGAAAACAAACATTAGACCACCAAACAAAATAATATGAAGGCTAATTTATTTGAGGTTCTGACAAAATGTTTTAAATGAAATATAAATGAATCTATCTATAAATGTCTAGAATGTTATAAATGAGTCTCCTCTTTCACTAACATTGAATTTAAAAAAAAAACTGTGTGATAGCAAGGCCTTTAGAATAGTTTTGGCTATATTTTCATAATTTATAGAGCATTTAATTTTTTTATATCTGCCTTTCATCAATATTTTTAAATGTGTCTTGGTATTATTCATACATTATTTTGTGTTGCCATTTTATTCCTAATTTGCATTATATTTAACATTGTTCTGCAAATGTGTGCAGGCCAAATCCAGTCATTCCAATAAGCATCCACGCAATAACTAGTTTTGTGCAGATTTCACCATGGATTCAAGTTGGTCATGTGAATTTTTAAAGTCACTTCTGTGTGATCTTTGCATCATACTGTACATTGCTATACTATTGACAACATACAAAATTTTGCAGACATCTCTTCAATGTGACTGTGACAACTAAAGTTCAAGAGTATACACGTGACGTTCATTTAATGACATATTTCAGCTTTTTCATTAGCTATTGCTGGTCACAGTTACACAGTTATTACATAAGTACTATGTGTTTTATTAAAGGTTTCCGAACCATGTCAAGATAATCCGTATGGATTTAATGGTGTGGTTGTGTTTGGAGATGAAACCTATAGCATGACTCCAGGAATTATCCCAGATATGACTGGCTACAATCAATACCTTACTAGGTAAGTCTGTAAAATTAAATGAAAGAAATGAATCTGATGCAGGCTACACTACTGACCACCATAGTACCATCATGCATTGCAAACTGTTCTCATGTGTTTAAAAGAACATTTTGCCTAAAAAATGTTATTTACTGATAATTTACACATTTACTTCAAGTTTTTTATAGAAGGCATTTTATAAAAAAAATTTTGAGTGAACTTATTTTTTTATTCTTTGCAACAGATGTGGAAACAGCTTCATTGCTGGAGTCATTAATGCAGACCATCAGAATAATGGTACAATGTTCATTTATTTATTTGTTCATTTTCTACTGACTTGAGAAACACCATTTAATGAACTCTTAGAAGTGTCATTTCAAGTGTATGTCTATTCACTATTTATTGTACTGAACACTTTGAAAACCACATTATCTTCTCTAAATCAGCTCAAGCATCTCGTCAATCGCTGTCAGTGAATGTAACGGTTACTGTGTCTGCTATATCGCCCCCAATGAACACTCACGACCAACCAGGAGGTCGTCACATGGACCCACCTTTTACTGATGGTGAGACATTAGATGTATTAGTATTTCAGCAAAGTGATATAAGATTTAGGATTACCAAATGCAAATCTACTGTAGTATGGCACATTATGAAACCAACGCACTGATTGGTTCTCCTGGTTGCTGCAGGTGACGTGTTACACTCCGTTTATGGATCGGGAGGGAACATGTCTCAGCTTTGGGACAGAGATGATCAACACGAGGAAGAGGAGAAAAATGTACGTCTGAAGATGAAGAAGAAAAAAGCTGGAAGAAGGAGGAAAAGATCCCGTCATGCTGGTCATTAGAGGGGCTAAAGATCTGACCAGCATGTTTAAGATCAAACGAAAAATAATATTCATAGGATTTTCATTATTTTTTACTTTTTGCTAAACTAATTTTAAGATGCGGTCATATTTACCATTTGGCGAATTTGTGTAGACAAAATCCAGTCATTTCAATGGAAATTTACACAGAAGTTTACCCAAGCAGATTTTACACTGGGTTCAAGTTGGTCAAGCAAATTCACTGCTTGGTTTGAAAGTGACTCCTGAGTTGTGCTTCAAACAGCACTACACTAATAAAAATCTTTGTGACCGCAACTTTATTGCATGTTCACTAACAAAATAAGTTTATTGTGATTTTACTAACAAAATAAGTGCGTGTTGCCTAACAAAAAAAGTTTATTGCATTTTTACTGATAAAATAAGCTGCTTTTATATGGTACTAAATTAATCCAAAACTGCAGTGTTAAAAGGATAATTCACCCGAAAATAAAAAATTACCCCATTATTTACTCATCCAGTGTATTTGCCTTTCTTCTTTCAATGTCTTCCAAGCTTTATAATGGGAGTTAATGGGGGTCAAGACTTTAAAGCAACATAAAGTGCATCCATCCAACATAAAAAAGTGCTCAACACAATGTGTTTGTGTAAGAAAAATATCATCTGTCTCATCTGTCATCTCAAGCTTCTGTTAAGTGTTGTGCATGTGTTCACAAGAGAGTGACGTCCAGCAGATGATGTAGGTGTAGCGTAAGCTCTGGTTGGGGCTGTCCACACCAAGAATGATAACTATATCAATGACTACAAGTTTTATGAGAATAGAGAAAATCATACCACAACTTTAACAATAACAACACAGAAGAACAATATCATTAAAATCACCTTCAGGACAATTTTTTGTTCAATAGGTTGTGGGCACTATAGCTGTAGTAGAACTGGTAAGTGGACCATCCAAGAACATTTGGGATTCTCAATTTAACAATACAATTTGGGAGACATTCATTCTAATTCAGAATTTGATTTAAGACAGTATGTAAATGGAGATTACAGTATCCAGCAACAGTAATGGTTATCTTTATAGCAAATCTTTCTTGGTGTGACCGGGCCTTTAGTAGGAATGGGCATTTATAGTGTTTAAAAATGGTCGTATCATCAAGGCAAACTATTATTGGATTAAATTCACATTTGTGTTCATTGAATTTGAGGATTATTCATTGTCACTTTAGGTGTATTATCACTTTATCAATACTGTCACGATCATTAGCTGGAGTGCCCATGAGCTTCAGTAGAGGGCACTCCACTCAGGACTCATTCATTTCCCATCCTGCCTCATTCCTTGTACTGATTGCACACCTGTATCTGATTACACACCTGCGGCTAATACACACACTCACACGCCCATATAAGCAGCACACTCACTCCAACATATTGTGAAGTCTTGTTTAGCCTGTCTAGCATTTCTGAGCGTTTTCCCTTGTGTTTGTTCTTCCCGTGTCTGATCTTTGATTGTGTATTTCGACTCTGATTCTCTGCTGCCTGTCCCGATCTCTGCTTGGTTCTGTTTTCGATTCTGGTTTCCCCTAACATACCTGACGCCATTCCTGATTTCTGCCTGTCCGACCATTCTCTGAATAAAGTTCTGCACATGGATCCGAACGCCTATGACTCTCTTTGTAACAAATATACAGTAAAGCACCATATAAATGCCTAATTAATTAATTAATTCATTCATTTATAAATATTAACAACATGGTTGAACATGTGTTTTATATATTTATTCTGACTATATAAATACACATGCATGTATATTTTTTCAAAATATGTATTTACGTTTATATTTATATTCATATAATTTATATTACATATAAATATTTAATATCTAAACATATTTTTTCTGAAATATATACATGCATGTATCATGTGAATTTATATATAAACATACACAGTACACAACCACATATTACGTAACTAAAACATTTATTTTGAATGCGATTGATCACGATGTTATTGGTAATTATTTCAGAGACAGAATAAATAATCCCCCAGGTATCAGTCTTTACTTTATTAAAGTCAACTTATTTAAATATTTGATTCATTTAAAGCTAAAGGACAGATATTAAAAATTAGCATACATTACCATTCAAAGGTTTTTGAACAGTAAGTAAAATTCTCTTTAGCTCACCTTAAACCGCATAAACACATTGCATTACACCAAATACACAACATAATGTTCTTTTTAGCAATGTCATGTGACCCCTTTAATACCAGTCATGTGCAAATAAACTGCCCTCTCATTGGTCAAAGTTCCACGGTTTAGCTTCTGGAATTCCCCTCATAGCTGTCACCTGTCAGGATGGAACGACAACAGCTTTGAGGGCTTATTGTTGAGTATTTTTGTAGCTGTCATTACATAAATGTATTAATTTATCACTTTAAGCAGGAGTCCAGGATTTGTCAGGAGAACATTTTTAGACTGCACCTGCTACGAAGAAGAGCAATAAGATGGTATTATAAAATGAAAAGGCTCACTTTGATTTTCAATGCCGAATACGTGTTCACCCACAGACATCGTCTACTGCTTTTCACGGAACTTACATAATCACCCACTATATATATTGTGATATAGCCTGATTCGTTGGTCTGCTAGATCGCTTTGCTTTCTCACTACAAATGAACTCCTCCAGAGTCCAGAGTTTGTTATTAATTGTTTTGGCGTGGATCAGAGCATGATTGCCGTGTTCACATATGCCCAAACTAACCAAGCTAAGGGGAGAAACGTGCCAGGTTCTGAAAAAACTGGGCAGGTTTAAAAGCACCTCAATCTTTCATTTCAGTTAGCCAGTGTTATGCTACATCCAAACCAGAAATGGCCCTAATCTGCTTTATAATATATGGGGCATATTTGCCATGTCACTGGCCTTACAGTACACACTGATTAGCCAATGCTGACTGTGCTGTATATTTGCCATAGAGGACAAATTTTTTATTAATTATTTGTCATTTTATATGTGGGCCAATTTAGGCTCACAGCCACATTGACCAAAACTGGCCGAGATATGTTTCAGGATAACTGGGCCACATTTGTGCCAACATATGAGGGCCACTTTAGGCTCAGAGCCACATTAACCAGTGCTTACTGTGCTATATTTATGCAAAAAAAAAAAAAAAATTTGGCTCAGATACATTTTAATATACCTGGACCACATTTGCTGTAACATATGTGGACCACTTTTGGTTTAAACCCTGATAGCCTTTGTTGATTGTGCCTCATTTTTGCCAAAGGTGGCACACATTTGGTTAACACTATTTAGGCCATATTCACTATTTTCCACATGGGTTACTTTAGGGTCTCATTAAGATTACACATAGGGTGACCATATGCACCGTTCATACGGGACACGTCCAAGCCAGAATTTTAATAATGCCCCGTATGGCCCCGTAGAAACAGTTTTTGTAAAAATAGGCTAACGATTGCGACATAACCACTCGACTCTCTGTCGCATTACCGTACAGACAGGAGGAGAAGCTCGCAGGCAATTAAATTAATATGGCGTACTGGCATTACATTTTAAAATACTATACAAAATAATTAATCAGAATATTACTCCTGCTCACTCACGCCAAAGAATTCCCCGCTCAAGCTCGCCATCTCTGCAAGATTAACGATGGCAGTTTGCACGCACAGCTACTAGAAGATTTACATCTGTCAGACAGATAGCTGACGCCATCAAGCTTAGTTTGAGTCTGCGCGTCAGAAACGGAAGTGCTAAAAATAGCTAAAAATGGGCTTCACTTGTCTCAATAAGTTCCAATGGGGTCGCTGTGTCCATTTCTTTTACTGTCTATGGGGATTACTCAGTATCACATGATACTTCAGAGATCATTCTAATATGCTGCAAGAAGAGGTGTTAGTGAGGCCAGCAGGGGGTGCATACCCTGTGATGACTTACAGTACTACTCTCTGCAATAACATTTAGAAAGAAATTAGTTCAAATATAGCTTGCACTAGTTTACTTTAAAATGTATATTTGTGCACAGAGTAAAATGTTAAAAGATCAGATATAATTTATATATGCTAGATATAATTTTAACAAAATAAAATAAAACAAAATAGAATGCTTTTTAAAAAATCTCACATTCACAATAGCTTGCCTAACAGTCTATTGAAAAAAGAAAATAAATACAAATTTATATATATATATATATATATATATATATATATATATATATATATATATATATATTTATATATATAAAGTTGGGACACTGCACAAATTGTGAATAAAAACAGAATGCAATGATGTTTAAAATTTCAATATTTTATTCAGAATACAACATAGATGACATATCAAATGTTAAACTGGCCTTGACCCTTACGCACAGAGATTGTTCCAGATTCTCTGACTCTTTGGATGATATTATGCTATGTAGATGATGATAACTTCAAACTCTTTGCACTTTTTCTCTGAGAAACTCTTTTTTGATATTGCTCCACTACCTTTCACTGCAGCATTGGGAGAACTGGTGATCCTCTGCCCATCTTGACTTCTGACAGACTGCCACTCTGAGAGGCACTTTTTATACCCAATTATGTTGCCAATTTACCTAATAAGTTGCAAATTGGTCCTCCAGCTGTTCCTTATATAGATTTAACTTTTCTGGCCTCTTATTGCTACCTGTCCAAACTTTTTTGGAATGTGTAGCTCTCATGAAATCCAAAATATTTGGCATGACATTTCAAAATGTCTAACTTACAACATTTGATATGTTATCTATATTCTATTGTGAATAAAATAGAAGTTTATTGGATTTGTAAATTATTCCATTCCCTTTTTTACTCACAATTTGTACAGTGTCCCAACATTTTTGGAATTCGGTTTGTATAAAACGTAGAGTCTAGTCGTAGACTACTTAACAAACAAATGTATTTGATCACTGGGCCTTATTGCTTTGCTTACTCCCTATTACTATGAAGGGAAAGTATATTGCTGACTGACTGCGGTACCAGACTTGTGCGTCTTTCTTCCAAGATCCACCCATACACACTAAACGCCCCTCTGATGGCACACTAGATGAGGGAATGCTCAAAATAAAACGTGTGAATTTTGAGAGGACAGGAAATCGCTCTTTCCCATTTTTTTCAGTGACAAATGAGAATTGTTTCCAGATGTCTGACTTGCCTTGCTTTGCTTTTGTCAAGTAAACAGCAGCTTTAATTTTCTTCCCAATATTTCTGTGTTGACTCCTATCTACTACACACCACCGTTTCTCATGGGTCTCCTGCGGAATGTTCTTACCACCCACTCCCATCCACAGCAAAGGTCAAACAGCCTGCTCCCACGAGATTTGCGTTTGCAGTCCTATGATTTGCTTAAGATCACATGCACTGGCTTCTAAATGGTCACACTGTTTTTGGTGTGTGGTGGATTTGAGGAGTTCAGTTGTGGTACATAATGATTTATGCCTCTGTTGTGAGTACATAACTAAATATATGTAGTATTTTTAGTGTACCACAAAAAGCACAATTCAGATGTATTCAAACTAAATACAAAATGTATTCAAATTAATACAATTTGGTGTAGTTTTCAGAAAAGACCCCCCCCCCCCCCCCCCCCCCAAAAAAAATAAAGGAAGTGCTAATTTCGCTGATATGTGGAAATGTTGTGTACAATATGTGTTAGATTTGAGAAACCGTAACCCGATTGACAAGGTCTAATTGGTGTAGACTTAGGTTGCATTTGAAATCAGAGTGAAACTAAATTAACTATGTGAGCAAAACTCACTCCAAGCTACACTGATTAAAGCTTTTAAAACATTATTTGATGATTATAGATCTTTATCTTCAGAAATGATATAAGAATATCTGTAAAAGAGAAGAAAAGTTTATTTTAAATGTGCAAAGATCTGCACCAACTACATTACATATCACAACAAATCAATTAAAATGCCTTACTGCTAATCATAAAATAAACCGCACACTGGTTTTGTGACTGAAATGAAAACAGGAAGTGTACTTCAAGAATCCCAGACTTTTAACACTCCATCATTTTCAGAGGAAACTATCTGTTGTTTGGGGAAATGAAAGTAATCAGTGCTGGAAATATTTCAAGCAGCCCTGTTTATTTTACGCTGGTTGGATATAATGAGTTATAATGTTGCCAGGAGCAATTCTTTTATAACTAATTTTCAAAATTTCATTCACGTATAAGACTTTGTGGTTGTTTTTTTAAGAAGGGAAAAATCAAAGAAGGGTAAGTGAGGGTTTGGAAAAAGAAAAAACAGAAGTGATAATTTGGCTGATATGTGGAAATGTTATGCAAAAGATGTCTTAAGTTTGAGAAACCTGATTTCAGAAGCTGTTTGGCATTGAAATCAAAGTGTAACTAAATAAAAGAACAAAGATAGTAAATCTCACTCCAAGCTACACTAATTAAAGTTTTGAAAACATTATTTAATGATTATAGATCTGTATTTTCAGAAATGATACAAGAATAACTGTAATAGAGAAGAAATATCTTTAGTAAATGAGCAAAGATCTGCACGGAGTGTGTTACAGATCAGTTCAGTTGTAAGGACATAATTCTTCAGTCATAAACAAAACCATAAATCGTCCCCTTGGAATTATAAGGTTCTATCTGCATTCTGAGTAGTTTTGAGATATTGAGCTTTAAAGTTTTTGTGTTCCATAGACTTCTGTAGATAGAATCTTTTAGTTTTTTCAATAAAAAATCCCAAAATGTACACAACTTAAAATAAAACATCACATAATGTAAATAAATTGTCACAGAATAAGAATATGTGAATAACTCAATTTTGACAAAAATGTCAGATAGACATTATAATTCCAAGGGGACGAAATGTAAAACATGTTTTCCCAGAGGATCAAACAGGAACTGTAAGAGTCCCAGCCCTTTTTTTGCATCAGCTTCAGTTAAAACCATTTGCTGTTTGCAGAAGTGACAGACAAACGGCTGAAGGAGGACTGGGAATATTTCAAGCAGCACTGTCTATTTCACGCTGGTTGATATAAAGAGTTAAATTTAAAGCTGGATGACAGAGGATATATTTGTGTCCTTTGTGTCAACAAATTCCACATAAAGGGAGGAACAGAGAAGACCAGCACAGAACAAACAACTATCCTGAATGGACATCATTTAAGTGAACTTCATAAAAGCGAGTGTGCTTTTTACAAGTTCACAAAAGAAAAACTAATTCTGTTATGTACAGGTAAACTAAACTTTTAAACAGAAATGGAAGACTGTCCAGATCCAGCTACAGAAGGAGAACTTCTTGAAATACGGCGTGACACAGAAGGTAGGAGAGAACTCAATGTAAAATACTTCTTTTTTAATTTTGTTTCAATTATTTTGTTTTATTGGAATATGAGAAGATAACATGGATTTTCTTTGTGTTGTAAAACAAAAATTTAAATTTGTCCACCTCAATACGTATGACGTCATCACGTAATGTGTACGTGTACATCACGTTATTTGCAAATGCGGTAGTGTCAAGAGTGAAACAAGAATGGCCTTTGCAAGTGACCAAGATGTAAAGGTACAATTTTTAATATAGCTAGGTAGTCCAAAATTATTATTATTATTTTTTTTTCAAAATAGGAGGAAGAAGAATAGGCCTGTTACAAATCATTTCTTAATGGCGTGTAACTTGCTTTACCGCTTCTTTGAGTTTCTCGTATGGTGAAAGCATGAGCCTGTTTGTAAACAATTGTTGTGCACCAAGCAGCTGAGTTGGTCATTTTTAGTCTTTGTGTAATGATTACAATAAGTGATGACAATTGTGTTATCTCCTTCTCTTCTCTATCACTGCTTCCGGGGCCTGATACATTTACGCCATTTTGTGTGTTGTAGTCAAGATGAAAGTCATATTGCATTAAATATCAAGTAGCGGTTTGTGTCAGTCGTGAGAAATGTATCAGTCATCTCTTAGTCATTCTGGATTCACAAAACAACCATTATGACTGGAGATACACTCTACTGACCACCTTTATAAAATGCTAGTGCTAAATTATTATTGATAACTGTCAAACATTCAAAAAGACTTTCGGTATATTTTGGTATATTCGGTTCATTTCTTTCTTTATTTTAAGTCTGTAGTAAATTATCCCACTGTACATATTTCAAAACGTAGCATTAGCAATGGATTGGGGAACGGACCAAAAGAAAGGGGGTCCAAGGAGCGGGTGACTGTTGGTGGTCTGGGGTGTGGTTGGCATTATAATGTCTTTTAACTGTACCAAATATTGTGAATGTACTATATAGAGTCTGCAAGATTGTACATGTTACTTCCTAGTCTACATTTTATTATTAGAAACAATACTAGAATATTAGTTAGATGCCAGATGTATTATGTGGTTTTAAGCTCTGACTTGATTTGCATTAGATTTAACATTGTTCTGCAAATGTTTGCAGGCCAAATCCAGTCATTCCAATAAGCATCCACGCAATAGCTAGTTTTGTGCAGATTTCACCATGGATTCAAGTTGGTCATGTGAATTTTTAAAGTCACTTCTGTGTGATCTTTGCATCATACTGTACATTGCTATACTTTTGACAACAGACACAATTTTGCAGACATCTCTTCAATGTGACTGTGACAACTAAAGTTCAAGAGTATACACGTGACGTTCATTTAATGACATATTTCAGCTTTTTCATTAGCTATTGCTGGTCACAGTTACACAGTTATTACATAAGTACTATGTGTTTTATTAAAGGTTTCCGAACCATGTCAAGATAATCCGTATGGATTTAATGGTGTGGTTGTGTTTGGAGATGAAACCTATAGCATGACTCCAGGAATTATCCCAGATATGACTGGCTACAATCAATACCTTACTAGGTAAGTCTGTAAAATTAAATGAAAGAAATGAATCTGATGCAGGCTACACTACTGACCACCATAGTACCATCATGCACTGCAAACAATTTACTCATTTACTCATCAAGTTTTTTTTTTCTTCTTCAGAACAGATTTTAAGAAATTAACCATTACATCACTTGCTCACCAGTGGATCCTCTGAAGTGAATGGGTGCCGTCAGAATGAGCAATGTTACGAATAGAAGACACGTGTTTAGCAGAAAGCAGTTTGAAGATAAAAATATCTTGATGGATATGTTTCTTACATACACACAGCTTTTCACTTCATAAAACATGAACTGATGTCCTAGAGTCGTGTGGATTGTTGTGATGTTTTTATCAGCTGTTGGACTGACGGCACCCATTCAATGCAGAGGATCCATTTGTGAGCACATTATGTAACGCAAAAAAACTCATCTACATCTTGGATGACCTGAGAGTGAAAACATCTGAACTATATACATGAACTATTCCTTTACAGGCTAGAAAGCTTGGTTTGCAGTCTATGTTAATTGCTAATTATTTGTTTTCTAAACATTTGTTTTTCATAGAAGGGATTTTATAAAAAATTTTGATTGAACTTATATTTTTTACTCTTTGCAACAGAGGTGGAAATGGATTCATTGCTGGAGCCATTAATGCAGACCATCAGAATAATGGTAAAATGTTCATTTATTTATTTGTTCTTTTTCTAATTACTTGAGAAACACCATTTAATGAACTCTTAGAAGTGTCATTTCAAGTGTGTCTATTCACAATTTATTGTACTGAACACTTTAAAAACCACATTATCTTCTCTAAATCAGTTCAAGCATCTCGTCAAACGCTGTCAGTGAATCTAACGGTTACTTTGTCTGCTATATCACCCCCAATGAACACTCACGACCAACCAGGAGGTCGTCACATGGACCCACCTTTTACTGATGGTGAGACATTAGATCTATTAGTATTTCAGCAAAGTGATATAAGATTTAGGATTACCAAATGCAAATCTACTGTAGTATGGCACATTATGAAACAAACGCACTGATTGGTTCTCCTGGTTGCTGCAGGTGACGTGTTACACTCCGTTTATGGATCGGGAGGGAACAGGTCTCAGCTTTGGGACAGAGATGAACAACACGAGGAAGAGGAGAAAAATGTACGTCTGAAGATGAAGAAGGAAAAAGCTGGAAGAAGGAGGAAAAGATCCCGTCATGCTGGTCATGCGAGGAGCTAAAGATCTGACCAGCATGTTTAAGATCAAAAATTTTAAATAATATTCATAGGATTTTCACTATTTTGTACTTTTTGCTTTACTAATTTTAAGATGCGGTCACAGTTACCATTTGGTATGTCAAAATCCAGTCATTTCAATGGAAATCTACACAGAAGTTTACCCAAGCAGATTTTACACTGGGTTCATGTTGGTCAAGAAAATTCACTGCTTGGTTTGAAAGTGACTCCTGAGTTGTGCTTCAAACAGCACTACACTGATGAAAATGGACAATGTACCTTTTCTTTTTGCCTGCATAATTTCACTAATGTGACAACAACTTTAATGTGTTTACCCTAAAATTTAGTAAACTGTGTATTTACTAACAAAATAATCAGCTTTTTAAAGCGCTCCACACGGCTCTGGAGTTAATCAAATCCTTCTAAAGTGAATCAATGAGAACTTTATGAACTGTAATCTCTAGCTTCTGTTAACTGTTGTGCATGTGTTCACAAGAGAGTGACGTCCAGCGGATGACATAGGCATAGCGTAAGCTCCATAAGGGCTGTCCACACCAAGAATGATAACTTTATCAATGGCTACAAGTTTTATGAGAATAGAGAAAATCATACCACAACTTTAACAATAACAACACAGAAGAACAATATCATTAAAATCACCTTCAGGACAATTTTTTGTTCAATAGGTTGTGGGAACTATAGCTGAAGTAGAACTGGTAAGTGGACCATCCAAGAACATTTGGGATTCTCAATTTAACAATACAATTTGGGAGACATTCTTTCTGATTCAGAAAATTGATTTAAGACAGTATGTAAACAGAGATTACAGTATCCAGCAACAGTTATGGTTATCTTTATAGCAAATCTTCTTGGTGTGATCGGGTCTTTAGTAGGAATGGGCATT